>NC_056728.1:1711073086-1711125586 GCF_019279795.1 Protopterus annectens
CATGTTAAGTGACTATACCAGTAATACAGTGTGTAAGGCATGTTAAGGGACTATACCAGTAATACAGTGTGTAAGGCATGTTAAGGGACTATACCACTAATACAGCATGTAAGGCATGTTACGGGACTGTACCAGTAAGACAGCTTATGTTGCAAGTAGAGGCAGGCAAATGCATTTTATTAGATTCACTAATGTAGTTGCTGCTTTGTGTAAAACAGTAATTCTGCAATAAGAAGAAGTAAAAGATAATCAATAAAAACATAGTAAAGCTAAAATGTTAATGCTATTAATTGCGTGATTTTTATTGCTTTTATCATATTATATTTAATGATGTTCATCTGCTCTGTACAGATGCATTATTGCTATTGATGTTCTTTATCTTTGGCAAGAAATCTTCTGAATTGAGATACTCTCATTAATTTTAAGGTTTTATTTGTTTAAGATCATGTGGGTTCAGCTCACTAGCAAAACAGATAGTGATTTGGAAAGCCTGGATCAAAACAAAAAAACTACCCCTGCTACACAAATACAGAAACTAAGGAATCTTGCTAAGAAACAAACTAATAAAGACAAAAAGTCCTAATATAACTCTGCTCAGCTCAATAGCAAATCCAACCCTTGGAGGTCTACTCAACAAAATTCTTTCTCCAGGCTGTCCCTCCAACCCCTCCCCTTAATACATCCACTCAGGAAACCACTACCCACCTCAATATATACTTTATTGACACCATCCAAAAACTCATACCATCCAACTCTAGCACAACTTCTCTGCCAACCTCTCCCAATCCCTCCCAACCCTCCAAACAAAAATCTCTTCTGTTTTTATTCTGCTCCTACTTCCTACATCAAATCTCTTCTTCTAAAGCTCAAACCCTACTCTCCCTCCACTGACAATCTACTGACTGCCTTCCTCAAACTTGCTGCTGAATCCATTGCCTATCCTGTATCTATTCTAATCAATAGAGCACTTCTAAGAATCCACCAT
The DNA here is from genome assembly GCF_019279795.1 of Protopterus annectens. Classification (NCBI taxonomy): domain Eukaryota; kingdom Metazoa; phylum Chordata; order Ceratodontiformes; family Protopteridae; genus Protopterus; species Protopterus annectens. Next base: position 1,711,074,072 of record NC_056728.1, read on the forward strand.
TCCTACCCTCTGGAAATCTTTCTTCACTATTCCCCTGCATAAAGGGGGAAACTCAACATACCTGTCCAGCTACCGACCCATCGCCATCCTATCCCCCCTCTCTAAGATACTTGAAAAATGCATTCATTCACAGCTTCTTAACTACCTCCTCCAGTATAACCTTCTCACTCCCACTCAGCACGGTTTCTGTCCTAACCATAGCACAGCTACTTCCCTCCTATCCTTCACTCATACCATCACCGAGGCCCAAGATAACAATAAACTGATATCTTGTCTCTTCCTAGACCTGTCCAAAGCTTTTGATACAGTCTCTCACCCTTTACTGCTATCTAAACTTGCTAATCTCAACCTATCTTCCACCTCCCTTGCCTGGTTCTCTAGTTACCTATCCTGCAGGCAGCAATCTGTTAAATGGCTCTCATCCTTTTCTCCATTCATTCCTGTCCCAACCAGAGTACCCCAAGGTTCCATCTTGGGTCCCCTTCTGTTTAATGTTTTCACCGACGACCTTTATACATCTTGTAAACAATCCTCCCTCATCGAATATGCTGACAACTCATCTCTCATCTCCATCTCTAACAATATCTCTGATCTCCATACCCTAACCCAACATGCCTTTCTATTCACTGACCAGTGGTTGTCTGATAGTCTACTTATCCTTAACCCTAAGAAGGCCAAACTCTTACTTTCTCCCCGTTATCTTACTCACCATGAATCCTCCTTTGCTATTACATCCTCTAACAATACAATAATCCAACCCAAAATCCACACAAAACTCCTTGGTGTCATCATTGATGATGAATTGAAATTCAACATGCACATACTCCAATGCATAAAAAAACACATCAGAAACTAGGTTTACTGTATCGCAACAAAAAATTTCTAACCCCTAATGCCAGACTCTCCCTTGCAAAGGCACTCCTCCTCCCCTCCCTCCTATACGCTGCCCTAGTTCTTACAAACATTCAGGCCACACAGGCCACAACCTTGAACAAACTTCACCAAACTTACCATAAGATAGCTAGATTTATCACAAACTCTCCATACAATGCACATCACTGTCATGCCCTAAACTCTCTCCAATGGCTTGAACTCCCCCAACAACTCCTACTATCACAATTTCAAATGTTACACTTCATTCTATACAAACCTTCGTCCTGTCCAGCTCTCACATCCTTGGTCTCTACCTATTCTCCACCTTGGACCCTCCATATCTCTAACCAGCAACTACTAGACATCTACCAACCTAAGAAAACAGTAGGCAAACTTCTATATAAATCCTCGGTTGCCCATGCTTGGAACAAACTTCCCTGAGACATACGTTCTATCACCCACCCATCATACTTTAAAAATGAACTCAAACTTCGTCTACTTAACTCAAAAACTTGCCCCTGTCAAGACCCAACCTAAGCTCCCCATACCCTGTATATATATATATATATATATATATATATATATATATATATATATATATATATATATATATAAATAATCTCTCCTTTCATCTAGTACCCTACTATGTGGATACTTACTAAATTCAATCAACAATGCTGATGGACAAAATTTGTATGTAAATATATACTTCCTCTGTAAAAATATTATGTGTATATTGCTTTGTGCATGCATTCTACTTTGTTTCTTTAACTTGCTGTATAACAAGTTTTTTGTAATTCTTTTGACTCAAATATTTTTATTTACTGTAAACTGTTTGTGAATGGAGCTTTTCGCCTTGGGGCTCCACTGAAAATGGGCTACAAGCCCAGCTGGACCAACCCAGTTAACAAATGTCAATAAATAAAAAAAAAATAATAAATAAATAACTAAATAAACTTTTCATGATGCATTATGAAATTTAAGCATAAAGGACACGTCGGATGCCAGATTAACAAAGGCTTTCACTTACACATGTATTACATGTGATTTTCAGTACTATTAATATAAAAGAAACCTCTCAGTGATTGCTGTTGTCTTTCATTTGTTTAATTCAGTTATAAAAAAGATTCCAAGTCACAATAAATTAAACATTCGTCCTATTTCATCAGTGTGAAATATACAAGAACCTTTCTTTCACAGTTGATATGTTCTGGAAATTGCCTTTTCTGAAGGGACACTGAGAAAGGACCTGTGAGGAAGCAATTCTAATCCCTCCACCAGCATAACACCCACCAACAAATCAACAGACTATATTTACTATTTTAAAAATTAAAAAAAATTTACCTCAGAATGGTGGCACGTACAGTGGCAGGGGCTCCATGCTCTCTTTCTCTGTGCTTGTTTCCTGTGTTTTTTGTGTGTTCATATGTATGTTCTTTACTATTAAGTTCAGTCAGGGTGATCTTAGATACAGTTGGCAAGATCTCTTGCATTTTGGATTTCAGCACCATCAGGTTGTTACAAGTAAATTCTTGCACTCATATGACATACCAGAGGAAATAGCAAGAACACAAGGCTCTTCTTTAATTGTTGTCAGCCCAGGCAAGAGACAAAGGCCGAGAAGACACAGGAAGCAAAAATATAGCTGCAAGTCCGGCCTACATGCTAGGCTAAGGAAATACCTTCACAAACCACAAACTACCTCCTTCCAGCATATTTCTTACTCATGCTAGATCTATCGCAAACAAAATGGATGAACTTCAGCTACAGATTTCTGAGAACAAACTTATAACAGACTGTTGCATTTTATTATTTATAGATACATGGTTACAGTAGAGATAGTCATGCCTAGGCACCAGCAGATAGCTCACAACAGTCTCATGTCATCTATATCAGCCTTCTACAACCATACCTTCAAAGTACAAGAGCATGATGTAAGACGTCTGCTCAAAGTGGTGAATACAAAAAAGGCTGCTGGCCCTGATGGAGTGATGAGATGGGTGCTGAAAGAATGTGTGGACCAGCTCTGTGGGGTCTTCACAAAGATCTTCAAACTGTCTATTTCTAAGTCTAATATTCCCTCTTGTCCGAAGTCAACTACAATCATTCCACTACCAAAGAAACCAGTCATCAGTAGTCTCAGTGACTACCGTCCAGTTACTCCAATCATTATGAAGTGTTTTGAACAACTCATTCTGTGACACATTAAGGACTATCTCCCAGTTATCTCAGATACACACCAGTATGTTTACGGCACAAATAGGTCTACGGAAGATGCTATCTCCACTGCCTTACACAGTGCATTTTGTCATCTTGAGCAGCAGGGGAGCTATGTGAGGATGCCCTTTGTAGACTTTAGTTCAGCTTTTAACACAGTTATCCTGGATAGAGTGGTTACTAAACTCACTGGTTTAGGACTTTCAGAAGTTACCTGCCATTGGATTAAAGACTTTTTGACTAACTGTCCTCAGATGGTTAAACTAGGCCTGCACCTCTCCTCCACTCCTTATCCAAGGCGGAGATGAGACAGCATATAGAGATGAAGTTCAAAGCCTAGCTGCATAGTGTACTGATGACAACCTTGCCCTGAACTCTACCAAGACAAAAGAACTCATAGGTTTCATAGGGTCATAGGTTGGTACTAGGCTATCAGCCCTAGGGCCTATACAAGCCTAGCCCTAACAATTCCCTGGCTATTTCTTCCCACACTATTTACTTCCCTGGACCCCTGTCTAGCAGGGCAACTGACATGATCCCAGGGGTGAATTTACTTTCTCCCATCCAATTGTCAAGGTTCCTTTTGAAGAGGGCCGGAAAGGCACTCTGCTTGACATGTATGGGCAATCTATTCCAGAGTCTGGGGAGTCTCTGGGTCAGGAACCTATCCCTCCAGCATGTTTTGTTTATTGTGATGACAAGGTTTAGATCTCTGGAGCATGTGGCTCTGAGGGATTGGGATTTCTTTAAGTGTAGCATGTCCAACAGCTCTGGGTTTGACATGGCCTTGTATGTTAAGCAGAGATCACCTCTGAGTAGACGATATGCAACAGAGTATAGCTGGAGTTTTTTAAGGCGGTCAGCATAGGGCATCTGCTTTAGGCCTGTGATTCTTTTAGTGAGGTATTTCTGTGGCCTTTCCAGTTGTTGCAGATGTCTTGAGAGGTACATACCAAATGGGGCATTGTATTCTATAATGGGTCTAATGAGGGATGAGTACAGTGGGACAATGACCTCCTTTTTTCTGGATGAAAAGCCCTTAGTGATGATGTGTGCCATATAGAAGGATTTTCTGACTGTTGTAGTGATGTGGTTATCGAAGGTGAGACCACTGTCCACCTGTGTCCCTAAGTCTCTTATCACACTTATCACCTATATGGTAATTCATGGATACATGTTTTTTCCCAAAGGGGATAACTATACATTTCTTGGCATTGAGCTTGAACCCATGGCTCTGGCACCAAGCATGTGTTTCTGTAAACCCCTTTCATAATAGATTTCCGGGGGCACAAGGCAGATCATAACCCAATATACGCCAACGGAGACTATGTGGAAAGGGTTCCTGCCTTCAAGTTTCTAGGTGTACATGTGGCAAAAAATCTCTCTCGGCCCATAAACACCATGGAGGCAGTCAAGAAGGCATAGCAGAGACAACATTTATTGAGAATCCTTAGGAAAAACAATCTGCAGGAGAACCTACTGGCATCTTTTTACCACTGTTTTATTGAAAATGTGCTGATATACTGCATTTCCGTGTGGTATGATAACAGCTCGGTGGCAGACAGGAAAGTCCTTCAAAGGTTCATTAACTTTGGCCAGAAAACCTTCGGCTGCTCACTGTCCTCTTTGGAGGAACTCTTCAGCTCTTGCTGTCTCAGCAGGACAACCATCTTGAAAGACCCTTCTCACCCTGGACATCACCTGTTTCAGCTGCTGCCTTCTGGCTGATGGCTCAGGTCCATTCCATCTCAGACAAACAGAATTAAGGACAGTTTCTATCCCAAGGCTGTACATGAACTGAACAATGCTCAGTACTTACACTGAGTACAGATAATAGCTATTGCACTATAAGGTATGCGTTTACATTCCTCTGCACTTTATTTCTTTCATGTGCAATATACCCATGTTCAATAAGTTAGCTTGTTAATGCATTGCATTGCATTATATTGTATTGTTTGGTATTATATTGTATTGTATTCTCTTATTTATTCATGTTCTTTATATGTGAATGCACCTGAGGAGGATTGCTACAAATTTTGTTGTACTTGTATAATGACAATAAAGGAATCTTATCTTATGACTGTACTGATCAGTACTTCAAGTGGTCCACCTGACTGTCAAAAATCTCTGCTTAGTTCCTTAAGCAGATTTATAAATGTTGAAAAGTGGAACCATTGTAACTTGCTTATTAAAAACTATATGTGATATAAACTACTTGCATAGCCCAGCTGCAAGAATTCATAAGGGATTTCAGCTGCATGTACCTTGGAGTCAGTGGGAAACGCATAACAGATGACTTGAAAACATCAGTGCTTTGGACAGGTTCCTCACCCAGAGACTGCCCATGCTCTGGAATAGACTTCCTATACATGTCAAGCAGAGCGCCTCGCTGTCCCTCTTCAAGATAAATCTTGATGAGTGGATGGGTAATAGAAATTTCATCCCGGGGATCACTTCAGTGGCTCTACTTGATAGAGGCACTGGGAACTAATGTTGGGCAGCACGATGCCAGGACACTTCTATGGGCTAGGCTTGTAAAGGCTCCAGGGCCATTAGCCTAGCACACACCTATGAACCTATGAAGTGTTTGGAGTGTACTAAATGAGCACCATCCTCTCTCTCCTGGCAACTCCCAATCCATGTCTGTTGATTGTGGTAATGAGGTTGAGGTCTCTGGAGCATGTGGTTGGAAGTACAGACATATAATGTTCATTGGTGCATGTTCTGACATGGTATTAGAAATTAAATCTTAGTGAACAAAAACAAAAAATAATCCTTTACCATTTACCATGCCATTCTGTCTTGAATGAATCCATATGCTCAGAGTTGAGCTCCTTTACTAATAAACTGTTTTACCCCCAAAAGTCCCCATTTTTACCAAATTTGAAAAGTTCACTTGAGAAACAATGAATTTCTCCCATGATGACAAGTTTAATACACTAGAGCTATTTGACTTATTGATGTCCTTTGCTGGCCTGCTTGGACTGGCAACCAAATTAAATAAAGAAACAGACAACATTCGGATTAATACTCTTCTCTATGTAATGGGCCATGAAGTGGAGGGTATATACCGTTCCTGTTTATTGGCAGAGTGCCAGCGTGCTGTACATTATATTAGGCAGTTAGTAAACTCAATGAATATTTTGTACCAAAAAGAAGTATATTAGACAAAAGGGAATGCTTCCACGGGTATGCACAATCAAAGGGTGAACGTGCTGGAGCTTTCTTATTTATTTATTGGCATTTGTTGACCGGGAAAGTGAACTTGGCAAAAGCCCATTTTCAGTGGAGGCCCGGGGAGAAATGCTCCACAGTTACAGTTTTTGTAAGGTGAATATATGAAGTGGCTGAAAATTGTTGGTTTTAATGGCACAAAAGATGAGCAAATAAGAGAGAATTTTGCTTGAGCTGACTGATGTAGAAGCACCTCAAAAATTACAACATGAAGTTAATCTAACTTTAGAAAAACACAATCCAAATTTGCAGAGTGGCAGAATCAGTTAAGAAGTAACATGCTGATGTAAACATGGCAAATAATGTGAGTGAGGTAAAATGCAAAGTTAATGGTAAGTTTCAAAAAGGCATAATTCTTGTCAAACTAAACGAGTGCGTGGATAGCAGAGTGAGTGTAAGAGTGGCAAATGCATGAAGTGTAACTGTTATCACAATAAGTCAGAGTAATGTACTCCACATGGCAGAAGGGGTAAGAGATATATGAGACTGGGCCATTTTGGGTCATTTTGCTGCCATTTGTAAAACAAACCCAATTATGGAGGATGCTTCTGCAAAAGAAGAGTGAAATAATATACAGAAAGTATTTTCCCAAGTTCTGTTGCTGTCAGAAGTAGAAGCAGACTGGCAATTTAACTAAGATTCCTACTGATGGAATTCATTGAGTTTTCAGACTGATATAGGGGCCAGTGTTATTGTAAAATTGTGTGCTACATGTGGAAGTTTCTTGAAGCATTCATAGCTGCATGAAGTAGATTCTGAAATTTGTAGCCCTTCCATATGCCCTGACCACACCTAGGTGGGTGTCATTTCTTATGTTATGTAAAGTAGAGGTCAAACTGAAATTAATGCTAGCCTTGGGGCATATTGGCATAATTGAAAGTGCAACTGAGCCAATATGGTCCAAGTGATTAAAGGTAATGGTCAGACATCAGTTATAGCAGCAGGTTTAAGCTAGGGCTTCATGTAGCATGGGTACTGGGTTGAAATCCCTTTATGAGAATTTATGGCTAGTCTTCTAAAGATCCTCACAGATAAACAGCCTAATAAGTAGCTATGAACTCATGAGTGTGAATATGTTCTGATTTAGAAAGCTCAGTACTGTAACTGTGTTTAGAAAGTTCACTCTACCTGACAGAAGACATAGCACCAAAATTTGTTAATGCAAAAGTGGTTTCCACAATGGATGCTTCCAGTGGGTTCTTGCAGATACTTTTAGATAAAGAGGGTCAAAGGTTGACAACTTTCATTGTCCCTGTGGGTAAATAAATAACTGCAAACGGGCTTTAGCAGTATAGAAATCTCTGTGGCTAGGAATAAGAGAAATCCCTGTTAATTATTTTAATATTTGTGGTACAAGGAGTGCATTATTTCAAACTAAATAAAAGTTCATATCTTTGTGATGTTATTATGATATATTCTAAAACAGTTAACACCCTGACCCTCAAATCCAAATGTTTATTTTTGAAGCTAGAAAGAGCAAAATGATTATGGGTAGATACATTGTAAAATCCTATTACTTATGTAGCAGTTTTGCATATCCACAAAACAAATACCATCAGAATTATCAGATCAAGGGACTTAGAGCTTGCTTGAGACATAGGTTCATAGGTTCATAGGTTTATACTAGGCTATCTGCCCTAAAGCATTTATAAGCCTAGCCCAGAGTTTTTGTTGCTTACGCCACCCCTTATGTTAAAAAATACTGTGCCCATTAGTTTGTTGTGCCTCTGTCCAGCAGTGACACAGAGATGATTCCCGGGGTAAACCTGCGATCTCCCATCCACCGGTCAAGATTTCTCTTGAACAGAGCGAGTGAGGTGCTCTGCCTCACATGGACCGGGATTTTATTCCACAACATAGGGAGTCACTGGGTGACAAATCTATCCCTCCAGCATGTCCTATTTATATCCGTGCTAAGGTTTAAGTCGCTTGCTCTAGTGGATCTGGTAGATTTGGATTTTTTGAGGTGGAGCATGTCCATTAATTCCGGGTTGGACATGGCCTTGTATGTCAGGCACAGGTCACCTCTGAGCAGACGGTATGCGACTGAATAGAGCTGGAGTTTCTTCAGTCTGGCAGCATATGACAGATTTTGGAGTCCCTTTATCCTTTTGGTGAGGAACTTTTAGGGTCTCTCCAATTGCTGCAGGTGTCGGGTGAGATACATCCCGAATGGGGCATTGTACTCGATCATTGGTCTGATAAGTGAAGAGTACAGGGGAACAATGACCTCACTTGATCTGGATGTGAATCCCTTCATGATCAGGTGGACAATGTAGAAAGTTTTTCTAACCACTTTAGCAATGTGAGTGTCAAAAGAAAGGCCACTGTCAACCTGGGTCCCCAGGTCCCTGATAACCTCTTCTGTGCTTAGTGGATTGCCACCTATATGGTAGCTTGGGGTTACCTTGTTTTTCCCGAAGGGTATGACTATACATTTTTTGGCATTTAACTTCAGGCCATGGCTCTGGCACCAGCTATCAGTTTCCGTGAGACCCCTCTGAAGGATATCTGTGTCCGATGTACTTTCCACTATGGCTCCCAGTTTGCAGTCATCTGCAAACTTTGTCAGCCATAGTCCTTCTATGTTAGCCTGTACTTCTGAGAAGTAGATGCTGAACAACAGGGGGCCAAGGACTGAGCCCTGTGGGACACCACTTGTGACCGGCTTGGAGTCTGACATGGCGCCAGCTACTCTAACCCCGTGGGTTCTGTCCTTTAGCCAGTTTGCAACCCATCTTGTGACATATGGGTTTACATTTAAGCTGGTAAGTTTCTCTATAATACCCGAGTGGGGTATTGTGTCAAAAGCTTTTGCAAGGTCAAGGTAGGCTGTATGGACTGCCTTTCCTCATCAATGGCCTTGGTGACTGTTTCGAAGAAGTCGACCAAGTTCAAAAGGCATGATCTGCCCTTGACAAAGCCAAACTGGGTCGGGTCCAATGTCTGCAAGTCCCCTATGTCTTTGTTTATGAGTTCCATTATGATCCTCTCCATAGCTTTGCAGACCAGGCTTGTTAAGCTTATGGGGCGGTAATTACCAGGGTCCGTAGAGGCATCGCCTTTGTGGAGTGGGACCACAGTTGCCGTACGCCACTCCTTGGGCACGTATCCTGTGGTAAGGCTAAGATTAAACAGCTGCCTTATGTGCGGGTTTAGTTCCTCATTGAGTTTGTGTAGCACACAGCTGGGGACACCATCCGGTCCCATTGATGCTGTGTTTTTAGCTTTAGAGAGAGCAGTTTTCACCTGCGCATTGGAGATGCCTGGGAGGCTGCACTCCGCTGGGATAGTTATCTCTCCTTTTGGGGGGGGGGTGAAGTTTGCACTGAACCTGTCTGCCAGTATGTTGGCAATGTCTGTGGGTTCAGTGATTTTTGTATCATTTTGGAGTAATTCTGAGCATATCTGGGAGTTTCCACCCAGGTTTCTAACATAGCTGAAGAAGGCCTTATGATTGTCTTTTGAATCTATGGCAATTTTTCTCTCAAAGTTGGCCTTGGATGATTTTATGAGTGCTCGTATTTTTTTACTAATAATGATCAAAGGTGTTTCTCTTTTATGGATTTTGCTCTATCATGTAACAGCTTTCTCCTCTTATTGTAAAGTTTGTTTATGGCTGGGGTCCACCAGACTGGACGTTTGCCCTTGGTGGAAAGTGTCTTGGTTTTATTAGGGATTGCCTGATCCATGCAGTCCTGGAGGTGTTCGTAGAAGGCATTTGTAAGGGCTTCCACAGCTTGGGTTGTGGTTTCCACTGGCTCGGGGGCCTTGAAGGATACCACACCAGTCTTGAGTAGTGTGAAGTTTGCTTTAGAGAAGTTCTTCACTGTGGTCTTTTTTGTTTGGGGTGGGGGCGGGATGTGGATATCCAGTGAGATTAGTTTATGATCTGATCTCACCAATGAGGGATATACTTCCAGTGTAGAGCATTTTGTCCCCATGTTTGTGATGATGAGATCTAGTATATTTTCTCCTCTTGTGGGAACGGTGACTAGTTGTTCCATGACATTTGAATTTATGAACTCCAGGAACCTTTGGGCTAGAAAGTTTGGGCTTGAGTAATGTTCCCAGTCTATATTCGGGTAGTTGAAGTCACCCAATATAATGGTGTTTGGAGATACTTTTATACCCTCCAGTGTCTTCAGGAAGGCTGTGTGGGGTTCCTGAGTTTGAGAGGGTGGCCTGTAGCATGCTACAAATTGTAGAGCAGTTTTGCCTATGGTTAATTGCACCTGGATGGTTTCCGATGCTTAGGCGTTGCCACCAACCTGGAGGTGTGGGTATCCTTGATGAAAATGGATACACCCCCTCCTTTAGTTGTGTGGTCTGGGTTTTGGGGCCGGAACGCATGATATGAGGTAAAACCTGATAGTGCCGGGGTGCTCTCATGAGCCTTGAACCAGGTTTCAGTCACAGCACAGACATCGATGTTCTCCATACTGAGAAGGGCCTCGAGTGCGTGCATTTTGAGATTTAGACTTCTGGCATTGAGCAGCATTACCCTTAGTTTCTTCCCATTTTTGTTTTCTAGGGTGGTAGGTTTAGAATTTGAGCCTTGCCTAAAAAGGCACTATGGGGGTGGCAAGAGCCTTAGCCAATATCCGGAATCCCAGGGGTGACAGGTGCAAGCCATCCCTTGCGAAGCAGCGTGGCTTGTCAAGCATGTCATCCCAGGCAGACAGACACTGGATCCCCTTTGAATGACACCAGAAATTAAGCCAATTGTTAAAGCTGATCATCTTGTCGCTATGTTGTGGCATCATTCTTGGTGAAGGAAGGATGCTGCTCAGGGTCAGGGTCATACCTGAAAACAGGACATGTTGGTATGTATCCCAGAGACTTCTCCTTCTCTGGAACAGGCTTCCCATCCACGTGAAGCAGAGGTTTTCCTTAACCCTATTCAAGGGTAACTTTGACCAGTGGATGGGAAAACATAAATTCATCCCTGGTGTGGTACCCATGTCTCTAACAAACAGAGGCAGCTTGTAAAGTTGGGAGGGTGGCCTAATGGTTAAGGTGTTTGCCTTACAAACACAAGGTAAAGGGTTTGAATCTCACAGGGGATAATTGGCTAGGCTTAAAAAAATGACTCGCAAGGGAAGTTAGCCTAGTACTAACCTATGAACCTATGAAATGCTTGACCACCCAAGCCTTTATATACCCTTTGAATAATTTTAAGGTTCCCAAAATTTGTCAGCTACATTTTGGATGGATGGCAAGGCTTTAAAAGGCCCCTGTGGTTGTTAGCTTAGTATACATCTATGAGTCTATGAACCTATATGCATTGCTTCTGCCATAACCTCCCTTTCTTCATCCTAACCTCACTTCTTTAGATAAGAATGCATGATATGAATTAGAACAGGACTGACTCATGGTAGTAGTTGCATTCTTGGAAATATAAGCTATCTATCCCATGTTACTCAAGAGGTGTAGTACAAATATCATAACACATGTCACAGTTGCCTAGTTTGAGCAAACAAAAAATGGGCCCTCTGAGATGTACTCCGTCATGAGTTATATATGCTGGGCAAAAAAAAAAAAAAAAACAAAGAGTTGTGTCCAATCAGACAGCAAAATGTTTTCCAGCATGACAATTGGTTCCATACCTCCATGTGTAATCAACATGCCAATGATTTCATCTACTCTCCCTTCTTTGGACCAGCAGACTGGCAAACCATATGTGCGTATATGCTATTCATTACTCAGTACTAGCTCTCTAAATCATTTAGATGAATAATTTACATGATTGCCTTCATGTAAGCCAGGAAATATGATTATTTATAGATATACAGTTTTAGAAAACATTTCCATACAAGTTCTAAACTGTATCTTTCTTTAAGGCTTTAGAAAAGTAGCCATAATAGCAGTTGCCTGTGTGCTGGAGTATACATATGGTCTGGGAAAATTGCATCTTCAAGTAAGAAACTCATTATCAGTATTAGTGAACTTATGATTTATGGCAGTTTGTCATTGGCACTCATCCCAATAATTATACCTGTCCTGGTTGCATTTTTTTATCATTCTTTATTGGAAAGAACATGCCAATAGAAATTATTTATGTTTTCACTACTTGATTATTACTATACATATTTACATCCTTAGCTTTTTCTTAGATACTGTGATCTTGTTATCATGACAAAATGCATCTTATTTGCCAATAAAGTTAAGAACATGTAAAATTCCTTGACAGACATTGGCTTGAAGCCCCTTGGCTGTTTTGGCAGCAACCTATAATCTGCACAATTTAGAATTCCATCAATTAGCTCTAACTTTATCATTCTGGATGTTTCTTAGGGATGTCACAAGACTCAGCTCAGTTATGCCTGTTCACTGATCATATACTAGTTTTGGGAAAGCTGTCCCACTTCCCAAATTTGCTTTCCAAACATCATTAAGCCAGATCCATCAACAAATCCTCAGGGTAGCTCATCACAACCAAACCTTACCCCATTGCCATTTTTAAGGTACAGCTTAACTGCACCATGAAAGGTTTTCTACTTTTGGTCATATCATAGGCAAAGTCAGCTGACTCATCAGAGTCATTGGGTCCCATACATTTTACTTGGTGTCTGCCCTTCATAGGGGAAATTCCACATTCCACACTCCTAAATAATGGAGGCGGGGTAGACTCACACCATGTATTATGGAATGAGGGGGTAAAATAAAGTAGTCCTCTGCTTAGGTGCTCCTTCTTTTTGGTTACTCGGTCTCATTCCATCCTCATTTGAACTGGGGCCTGTTCTCTACTTTTCTCCCACTCCCCCATTTTATCACCTCTAACCTAAATCTGCCTTTACTTTTTTTACCTTACTTGATCTCATTCAGTTTCCTCTAACTTTCTTCTCTAAATCCTCTAACAAACAAATTTGCAGGTTGAAAAAGCCCATCCATAGGTCAGACAAATGACCCCTACTTAGCCCAGCATCAAACTAGGTTCTTACCTTCAAAATGTGATATGCTAGAGTCATGAATCCTACTGTGTTCTCTAAATTTGCTTGTATATTTACTGATACATTTTATTGTACTTTATGTATTTTTTTAATCGTTAGCATGCTTCCTGACCAGCCTTGTTATTATCAGTGGCCAAATCAATACATACAGCATTTGACTCTTCACTACAGATAAAGCTTTCAATATTTTCAACAGTTTCTGTATTTTGCCTTTACAGCCCAGATCACTGTATGATGACAGCAGCTATTGTGAAAAATCTGTCCTGCATTTTCATTAACACTGGGTTAAATTAAGCCCATAACATGCTTCTCAAACTCTTCCAACATGGCTTATATTTTCTTCTGCCTAAGCTCAGTTGTTTCCCACCAGTCTACACTCCTGTTTGTTTTTTAGCCAAATTGTAAAGAGAATGTCAATCAAAATATTTATTTGGACAAATTAAGCCATCACCCTCTTTACTAAGTGTAATCTGTTGACCTTTCCCCAAGTGATCCATTTTAGAAACTTTTATCTATATGAGTATTTTAACATCTACAACAATGATGCGCTTCCATATTAGAGGCCTGCTACGACCTTTCCTTCTCGCTGCAGTAACTCAACAATATGAATGGCTGCATACTATAATACAACACCAGCTATAAGACTTCCAGAATATCATGAGGCATAGTTCTGAGAAATACTATGCAAATCTAGCCACAGCTGGAGCAAACGTTCTCTGCAAAAGGCTGTCTCCAGTTTTCTTGCTTCCTTTGCAAATTTACTCATTCTTTTAGTGCTTTCCTCACGGCCCAGTGCTTTATGAAATACCTCCGTCATTTGGCCTGAAAGGCAAAATTTATAGCAGCTAAGTGCACTCTAATCATTCTAACCATTCCCCATTTTCTCTGTCTGCCAAGTTCTTCAGTACCAAATGCAGAGACAGTTTTCTTTCTTGTTCTGGTAAATTCTGTACAAAGGCTCCAAATACTTTAAAGCAGCACATTAAACCTTCTTCATACTAGGAGCCCATGATTTCATTGACAAACCTGTATCCCTCTTCCATGTTCACACACCTCCTAAGGGATGCCTGCTGACAATTGCTCTGCATATGACAACTTCACCCCAAGCCTGTGTAACTGAAAGTAAGGAAGAGTGGCAACTACCTTATTGTTCTCCTGGGACTGCAACTTACACAAAAGGACAAGTTAATCTTTAAACTCTGCAAAACCAACCTTTACAGTAACCCCTATACATCTGTTTGGTGTATAAACCATTGCATTATTATGAGACTGCAGTACTATTTTCTTGTTTGCTAGTTCACTAAGTCACCTTAATTTGCCAACCAAATAGACGTGAGCATTAAAAAGGTTATATACTTGCAAACATCACTATGTACCTGTGCTCTGTGCCATGGCCTGGCAAACTACTGCCCTTAAGATAACCTTCCCCTACCCTGATGCTCTGATCTCCCAAGATTAAACCTAACTACTCCTCTTAGTTCTATGAAACTCTTACATGTCTGTCCATGTATCCCATACAGGTAACCATTGATGCATGAGTCAGGTATTACCTGAACTGGCAAGAGTTGATAGGTGGCACCTCCTTTCCTTGTTTCAGCATGCTGACAACATGTCTCCAGACCCGATGATGAACATAATGTGCTGAAATGGAAGAAGACAAACAACACTTCCATGTCATAACACCTTCCATAACTTCATATCTAATTAGTCTTATGCATCTACATGGAATTACTTCAATCTTCCTTCCAGCACTACTTCTGTCTCCCTTTCTGTTATCTGGAACTGCATATTTGTGTCTTTTCCATTGCTACTTTTATTAGTATGCACAAAAAGTATTAGTCCAAAGTTTCCAAACTACTCATCTTTTGTCACATTGACTAAGTGCAACCATTTTGAAAGAAAAGCCATAGTCTTACCAGGGGGATTAACAGTCATAGTCTTCTATCAGTCAGTGTACCGCACAACTAGACTACGTTGCCCCCTCCTCTGTCCCTGCTGGTAATATCCGTGAGATATCTGATACAACCCCCTGCCCACATCCTCAGTCACTTTCATATTAGTTGGCTTATGCCCAAATATCCAAATATTAAGTACATGCCTATATATATTCATGTTCATAACACATACCTAACCACTGGGGACAATGCTCACCATCATATCACTTACTCTGTTCTGTCAACCAGTCAGTGCTAACATGATTTATTTACAGTACCACTTAGTTGCCTTTTTCAAAGAACACTGACAGTACCTTTACTACCTATGTCTTTACTACTTGCCTCCTGCAATATTTAAAATATATAAAATGTTAGTATGAATGTATATATAAAATGCATGTTTATATGCATGGGAAAGGTAGAAGTGACACAATACCTTCATGAATTATGGTCCTATGTGCTCCCGTTTTGTAATGAACATCCTGAATTCAGCCCTCTACTACAGGTATATACCACAGTGTAATTCAAGGGGAGCTGCTTCCTACCTCATGGCCTGGGTTGGGATGAGGAGATAGGAAGAATCAGCATAGAAGAACATACCACTTATGTACAGGTGAGGTGATAGGTAGAATCAACATAGAAGAACATACCATTTATGAACACCCCCCACACCCCCAGTTCCATGCTTGTTTCCAAACACCTAATTTCCTTACATGTTATATTTTAGTTATTTATATATGTGTGTGTGTGTGTGTGTGTGTGTGTGTCCTTCTCAGCCCCACTGCACCTGCCCTCGTCTCTTTCATGGTACAATTCCCGTTCCCTTTTATTAATAACCTTTGATACCTAGTGCCTCTCCTTTTACAATTTAGCTGAGTTGATACAGTACATTGTGAACTAAGTTTAAGAATCAACTAGGGAAAATAAGTGTGATTTAACTTTCAATTTTTTTAACAGCTTAAACTTTCAATTTTTTTTAACAGCTTAGACCTCATTGAATAAGTCACATAGTAAGCTGCTACATAGCAACAGTGGAAGGAAGTACATGACTATCTCTGTATTATTAGACTTTGTATTTATTATTATTTTGTCCTATATTAGTTCATTTATTATATAACTTGAGTTAATGGACCAATCATCCCCCTTCTTGACAAAAAGCACTATTTTAATCCATTGCCTTTTTGACAAAATCAGAACTGCATGTAAAGTATTTTATTTTATGCAACACTCAAAATAGCAACTGACTTCTCTGATATCCAGTGACGCCACTATGTAAATTCCTCTCATAATTTGGGAATATGTCAGTCTAGTGACAGCAATTAAAATGAATGCCAGTAGACTAAACAAAAAACTGCTGAAACAACTTTCGACAACAGTAGATTTTTCTCTTTTCGCCACTGTTGTGCAACAACAGTCTGGGTATATATATGGGGGTGTATGAGGATGTCCCCTCATGATGGAGGGAGGGAGTGGGCTTCCCCCTGCAAAAATAAATACCTTTCAGGTTTTCCAAAGTTGTTTTGGATGATATTTTTGGCTGTCAGTATTCATAGTAAGTCTCATAAATAGATTGACATCTTCTTTCAGCTTTTCCTGGTTAGGCGTCGCCACAGCAGAACTCAGGTCCACTAATGATTGGCAGTAGATTTTTACGGTGCCGAGGTGCCAGCCCGATGCCCAACCTTTAATGAAGGCACACCCATTCACACATGTCTTTTGAATGCCACTCGACCGCGGAGAGGACATGCAGACTCCATACAGAAGGCGCTCCAGCCAGGAATCGAACGGGAGAACCTCTTGCTGTGAGGTGACAACACTACCGCTGCACCACCGCAGCAAGTCCCGCATCCCCTAATTTCTGGTTGCAAAAAAAAATTATTTGCCTTCCAAAATTCAAGAGAGTGGCTTCCTGTTTGATCCTATTAATGTCAGACATTCTGTAATCTGGGATGGTGGCTGCCAGTGTACACAGCATGCTATTCAAAATAGCACATTTAGGTTCCCCATCTCTCAGTCAAGCCATTCCAGACAGCATTTCACCATTTTGTGATGCAAATGATCAACAACCATTTATTATTCTCCAATCCCAGCACAGCATGACAGTGAATCCACAGCTACAATCCAACACAGTGCT
Source organism: Protopterus annectens (assembly GCF_019279795.1). Taxonomy (NCBI): domain Eukaryota; kingdom Metazoa; phylum Chordata; order Ceratodontiformes; family Protopteridae; genus Protopterus; species Protopterus annectens. Next base: position 1,711,091,417 of record NC_056728.1, read on the forward strand.
TGCCACCTATCTGTTTTACAGTCTCTATCAAGCATAACTTTAATCAGCAGGTATCCCTGTCTTAGTTTGTTTTGTTAAAATGAAACAGCATGCTGGATTATAAATCAGTTGTTGTATCTCAAGCACTTCACTTGCATGCAACATCAGGATAAATATTAAATTAAGACTCAAGATTTTAAACTCTGGCATGAGAGTTCATTTTACAGCTACTAATCTATAGAGTACACATGCCTTATACTGGTGCTTAAACTCAAAACATGCCTTTCAGTTTGAAACAGTCTGTATCACAAAACACGTTAGTATTAAATGAGGTACTACATAATTTAACCCCAAAATTCTTATATCTGTTTGAAAGTAAGACGGTGTATTGGAATTATTTAATTAACTACCTTCTAACTTTCCCCACACAATGAATATTGTTAAAGAGGTGCTGTATTGTTCCTTACATAGGGTTATTTTGGAAAATAGGGCAGAATACTGAAGTACAGAATTAGATAGTAACATGCTTGCCACTTTCACACAAAAGCAAAATATCCTGGCATGCTTCCCATGTGCTTCTTTCTGCAGACCCCTTTTTGTATCCTTATCATCTTTGAAGTAACCCTTTCCATTACTTTTTATTCAAACAACTTCAGGACCATTAAGCTGTCCTGACAGGCCTCTCTTCTGCTTAGACCAGCCACATCAGAAACATTTCCTATGATAAAACAGCATTACCCAACACTGCCTTGTTCTGAGTTGTTTAATCTGTACTTATTTAATCCTCTCTATTTTTCTTATTGCCACAAAGCAGCCTTACCCCTCTGACTACCAGCTTCTACGAGGTCCACCTCACCTGTAATCCCTGTAAGCTTCACTTCCATCTAATTACACCTCACTGCATTCCTGCCCTACATGAAGGAGGGCAAGTGAGTAGCTCCGTAGGTCTGTTCACTTCACCTCTAAACAGACTAATACACAAACAAATATTAAAAAAATGCTTCTCAAGTTTTGAAAAGATAGGTCACAGAGGCATATTAATAAACTAAACACTTCAAAGTTTCTTTCCCCAGATTTTGTACACAGGTCAGTTGTAAAATGAGTAATAAAATGAAAACAGAATAGATTTTGTCAGCAGTATCTCAAAGAAGCACCAAACCAACATTTTTATTTAGGTTTGGGTGTGCTTTCAGTGAGTGACAGGATTGACTGGCAGTCCCAAGCCACAGCTATGTGCATTTAGTGGGGTGCCCATACTGTCCTAAATGTAAATTAACTTCTGTACCTCATACATGTTACTGTGAAATGCAGTATAGTAGTGTCACAAATAAATGCAGTGAAATAGCTTATAAAACATTTATGAAATATGTATATTACTGACTTCTGCTACTGATCTCTGTCTCTTTGACTACCATAAATGTATATGCAGAAATGACATAAATAAATGCAGTGAAAGAAAAGGTAGAACATTTATCAAATACATAAATGCCATGACTTAACTTAATAGATTGAAAATTAAGGTTTAATACCATAATTCCTGTAGGTTTAAATAACTTTTATTATTATTATTTTTATTATTTATTTAACATTTGTTTACCAGGATTGTCCGACTAGGTGATAGCCCATTTTCAGAGGAGGCCCGGGGAGAAAATCTCCAAAGAGAATAATAAAAACACAAGTTATCATAGGTTCATAGGTTCATAGGTTCATAGGTTTATACTAGGCTATCTGCCCTAAGGCATTTATAAGCCTAGCCCAAAGTTTTGTGGCTTACGCCACCCCTTATGTTAAAAAATACTGTGCCCATTAGTTTGTTGTGCCTCTGTCCAGCAGTGACACAGAGATGATTCCCAGGGTAAACCTACGATCTCCCATCCACCGGTCAAGATTTCTCTTGAACAGAGCCAACGAGGTGCTCTGCCTCACATGGACCGGGATTTTATTCCACAGCATAGGGAGTCTCTGGGTGACAAATCTATCCCTCCAGCATGTCCTATTTATATCCGTGCTAAGGTTTAAGTCGCTTGCTGTAGTGGATCTGGTAGATTTGGATTTTTTGAGGTGGAGTATGTCCATTAATTCCGGGTTGGACATGGCCTTGTATGTCAGGCACAGGTCACCTTTGAGCAGGCGGTATGTGACTGAATAGAGCTGGAGTTTCTTCAGTCTGGCAGCATATGACAGATTTTGGAGTCCCTTTATCCTTTTGGTGAGGAACTTTTGGGGTCTCTCCAATTGCTGCAGGTGTCGGGTGAGATACATCCCGAATGGGGCATTGTACTCGATCATTGGTCTGATAAGTGAAGAGTACAGGGGAACAATGACCTCACTTGATCTGGATGTGAATCCCTTCATGATCAGGTGGGCAATGTAGAAGGTCTTTCTAACCACTTTAGCAATGTGAGTGTCAAAAGAAAGGCCACTGTCAACCTGGGTCCCCAGGTCCCTGATAACCTCTTCTGTGCTTAATGGATTGCCACCTATATGGTAGCTTGGGGTTACCTTGTTTTTCCCGAAGGGTATGACTACATTTTTTGGCATTTAACTTCAGGCCATGGCTCTGGCACCAGTTTTCAGTTTCCGTGAGACCCCTCTGAAGGATATCTGTGTCCGATGTACTTTCCACTATGGCGCCCAGTTTGCAGTCATCTGCAAACTTTGTCAGCCATAGTCCTCCTATGTTTGCCTGTACTTCTGAGAAGTAGATGCCGAATAACAGGGGGCCAAGGACTGAGCCCTGTGGGACACCACTTGTGACTGGCTTGGAGTCTGACATGGCGCCAGCAACTCTAACCCTGTGGGTTCTGTCCTTTAGCCAGTTTGCAACCCATCTTGTGACATATGGGTTTACATTTAAGCTGGTAAGTTTCTCTATAATACCCAAGTGGGGTATTGTGTCGAAAGCTTTTTCAAGGTCAAGGTAGGCTGTATGGACTGCCTTTCCCTCATCAATGGCCTTGGTGACTGTTTTGAAGAAGTCGACCAAGTTCAAAAGGCATGATCTGCCCTTGACAAAGCCAAACTGGGTCGGGTCCAATGTCTGCAAGTCCCCTATGTCTTTGTTTATGAGTTCCATTATGATCCTCTCCATAGCTTTGCAGACCAGGCTTGTTAAGCTTATGGGGCGGTAATTACCAGGGTCCATACAGGCACCGCCTTTGTGGAGTGGGACCACAGTTGCCGAATGCCACTCCTTGGGCACGTATCCTGTGGTAAGGCTAAGATTAAACAGCTGCCTTATATGCGGGTTTAGTTCCTCGTTGAGTTCGTGTAGCACACAGCCAGGGATACCATCCGCTCCCATTGATGCTGTGTTTTTAGCTTTAGAGAGAGCAGCTTTCACCTGCGCATTTGAGATGTCTGGGAGGCTACACTCCACTGGGATAGTTATCTCTCCTTTTGGGGGGGAGTGGGGGGTGAAGTTTGCACTGAACCTGTCTGCCAGTATGTTGGCAATGTCTGTGGGTTCAGTGATTTTTGTATCATTTTGGACTAATTCTGCGCATATCTGGGAGTTCCCATCCAGGTTTCTAACATAGCTGAAGAAGGCCTTATGATTGTCTTTTGAATCTATTGCAATTTTTCTCTCAAAGTTGGCCTTGGATGATTTTATGAGTGCTTGTATTTTTTTACTAATAATGATCAAGGGTGTCTTCTCTTTTATGGATTTTGCTCTATCATGTAACAGCTTTCTCCTCTTATTGTAAAGTTTGTTTATGGCGGGGTCCACCAGACTGGACGCTTGCCCTGGTGGAAAGAGTCTTGGTTTTATTAGGGATTGCCTGATCCATGCAGTCCTGGAGGTGTTCGTAGAAGGCATTTGTAAGGGCTTCCAGCTTGGATTGTGGTTTCCACTGGCTCAGGGGCCTTGAAGGATACCACACCAGTCTTGAGTAGTGTGAAGTTTGCTTTAGAGAAGTTCTTCACTGTGGTCTTTTTTGTTTGTGGTGGGGGCGGGATGTGGATTTCCAGTGAGATAAGTTTGTGATCTGATCTCACCAATGAGGGATATACTTCCGGTGTGGAGCATTTTGTCCCCATGTTTGTGATGATGAGATCTAGTATATTTTCTCCTCTTGTGGGAACGGTGACTAGTTGTTCCATGGCATTTGAATTTATGAACTCCAGGAACCTTTGGGCTAGAAAGTTTGGGCTTGAGTAATGTTCCCAGTCTATATTCGGTAGTTGAAGTCACCCAATATAATGGTGTTTGGAGATACATTTATACCCTCCAGTGTCTTCAGGAAGGCTGTGTGGGGTTCCTGAGTTTGAGAGGGTGGCCTGTAGCATGCTACAAATTGTAGAGCAGTTTTGCCTATGGTTAATTGCACCTGGATGGTTTCCGATGCTTCGTGCGTTGCCACCAACCTGGAGGTGTGGGTATCCTTGATGAATATGGATACACCCCCTCCTTTTGTGGTGTGGTCCGGGTTTTGGGGCCGGAACGCATGATATGAGGTAAAACCTGATAGTGCCGGGGTGCTCTCAGGAGCCTTGAACCAGGTCTCAGTCACAGCACAGACATCGATGTTCTCCATACTGAGAAGAGCCTTGAGTGCGTGCATTTTGAGATTTAGACTTCTGGCATTGAGCAGCATTACCCTTAGTTTCTTCCCATTTTTGTTTTCTAGGGTGGTAGGTTTAGAATTTGAGCCTTGCCTAAAAAAGGCACTATGGGGGTGGCAAGAGCCTTAGCCAATATCCGGAATCCCAGGGGTGACAGGTGCAAGCTGTCTCTTTCGAAGCAGTGTGGCTTGTCAAGCATGTCATCCCAGGCAGACAGACACTGGATCCCCTTTGAATGACACCAGAAATTAAGCTAATTGTTAAAGCTGATCATCTTGTCTCTATGTTGTGGCATCATTCTTGGTGAAGGAAGGATACTGCTCAGGGTCAGGGTCATACCTGCCTGGCTACATAATCAGAGAGCTCCTCTATGTCTCTTTTCATATAGTCCAGGGAGGTACGTCTCAGGTCGTTCACACCAGCATGGACAATGACTGTGTCATATTTGTACTTGCTGTGGAGTGACCTGAGTGCTTGTATTATGTGGTGGATTCTAGCGCCCGATAGGCAGCTTACTGTGACCCTCTCCTTGTTCAGCCTGGTGAGTGGGACGTCAGTGTGTCTGACTATGGAGTCACCTATGACAAGTATGTTTGGTGTTGTATTTGGCCTTAAGGGCTGTGACTGCTTTGCACACTGATTTTGTGGTTTATGTGTTGCCTGTGGTGTGTCATGAGGTGGCAGTTGCTTGGATATCTGCTTTGGAGGCCTCTGCTGTTTAGGTAAATTTTTGCTCAGAGCCTCCGAGTATGACTTTGTGTGTTTATGTGTTTGATTCATTGTTGTGATAGCTTTATGTGAGACTGGTTTTGTGGTGTGTGTAGCTGCCTTCTCCTCCTGTCTGGTCTTGCCAGTCCTCAGTTGAGAGAGCTCAGCCTCCAGTTTGGCTAAATAGCTGCATCTCTCACAAGTATTTGTGTTATGTGGGAGGAGGAGAGGGTTGTCAGTGTACATGAGGCAATTGTAACATTGCCTCAATATTCCCAAATTCACCAACTGGACAGGAGAGGACGCCAGCATCTGGCCCTTCGACATGCTAGAGAAATTTAGAAGTTAGGGGTGTAACTGAATAAGAGAGGATTTAGTAAAGAAGTGGGTACTCCTGGGGGGGGGGGTTGCTAGTGAGGGACTTTGTATAATACAGAAGTGCTAAACCTGAAAAGAAGATGCTTTTAAGCCAAGTAAAAGCTTTTAGGAACAAGTGCTGTGCTTTTTAGTTAAGGGATATACTGTTTAGATTACTAGTAGAGCAGTTCTAAGGGAAAAAATGAAGAACAGACTTTATGGAGCCAGAAAAAGTTTAACCTTGTTAAACCGGCGCTGCCCGATGCTGCTCTAGTGGCAACTCCGGCTAAATCAGCTAAAGCACTCTAGAGCGTGCTTGATAGCAGGGGCTGGAAAGAGCCAGGAATTGACCCCTTTTGGCCAATAAAACTACAGTTTCAAGTCAGTAACCACTCCCACGGGGGACAGGGAAGCAGCTCAATGTTTTACACTGCCACTGATCAACAGAGAGACTTTCTTCTAGCCCAAGCAAAATGGCCTCACAGAAACTTACAAAACAGTTCAAGAACAGCAAGCCTGTAACTTGAACTTTTTTAAATCTTCAGAAAAGTGGGTAAAAAGCAAGATTTTTTTTGTTTTTGTTTTTCAGAGATAGCAGAGGTTCACAAGTAATATCAAGTTATAACAGTGCAGTAAATGACCCCACACAAGAGTGCTAGGTCAAAGACAGAAAATATGCAAGTTTTGAGAAAAAAATGATTTTAAAATTAAGTGCAAACAGGAAAATCAGTAAACAGCTTTTGGTTGTGCTCTAAATACAGCTACTAATGCAGAAATCAAGTTTAACAAGCCAGAAAATGCTCAAACTAGGCAGCTATGCAGAAAAACTTATCAAATAAACAGAGGAAAAATACTTAAAATCTCAAAAGTGGCTCCTTTCTTCTCTCAGCGTTTTCTCCTCTTGGTGGGTGCTTCACCAACAGCCAACAAGCCTGAAAAGACACCAAAACCACGAGGCAACTAGGTTTTAAGAGAGGAAGATGAAGGAGTTTTGGAAATGACCCCTTTTGGCCAATAAAACTACAGTTTCAAGTCAGCAACCACTCCCACGGGGGGCAGGGAAGCAGCTCAATGTTTTACACTGCCACTGATCAACAGAGAGACTTTCCTCTAGCCCAAGCAAAAATGGCCTCACAGAAACTTACAAAACAGTTCAAGAACAGCAAGCCTGTAACTTGAACTTTTTTAAATCTTCAGATAAAAAGTACATAGCTTCATATAAAAAGTACATAGCTACATAGTTAAAAATGTACAGGAGTAAAAATTAAAGTACAAACAAATTAAGTAGTTATTGAAAATGGCAAGTACATACACATTCAGAGTTATGTAGAAGTACATAAGTTAGGTGAGCAGGAAACCTTAGAAAATAGCACATAGCAAGAGAACGTATAGTAAAGAGAAGAAATAACTAGAGAAGAGATTAGAATAGAAAGGTGAGAAGTGAGAAGAGAGAAGAAAATAATTTTATGCGCAACTCCTGAGAGACTTGCTTGGCTACAAACATCTGCATTAGAAGCTGAAGTTAAGTAAAACTTGCAGTAGTGTATTTTAGTCTTCTGTTAAGTACAAACTTGCAGTTTTAAAAGTACCGTATTTTCATTTTTTTCTGTTTCCTAATTGTGTGTTTCTGAACAGTGTGCTGTCTGTCTGCTATAAGAGGGGTGGTGTTATCACTTCTTTGTTAACTGATATTTAATACCCTAGAGGGATTCCTTTGTACCTTAAATGCTAGCCACAAAGTTTGAGAAATCATTTTATGCTCAACTCCTGAGAGACTTCCTTGGCTGCAAACATCTGCATTAGAAGCTGAAGTTGAGTAAAACTTGCAGCAGAGTATTTTAGTCTTCTGTTAAGTACAAACTTGCAGTTTTAAAAGTACTGTATTTTCATTTTTTCTGTTTCCGAATTGTGTGTTTCTGAACAGTGTGCTGTTTGTCTCTCTGCAGTTAGTTCCTCATCCTCCCTCCCTGTTCTTGTGTTGGTGTTAGTGTTGGTGGCTCCGGAATTGCCCACCCTTCCTGTAAGTCTATATTAGAACAATCCTCCTGGGTCCATCTCATTTGTTCACTTAACTGAGTACAGCGAGATCATATTCTGAGTCTAGTGTTCACTCTACTTAATACAGAGAGAAGATTTGAGAAGGCCAGCCCCCTTAGGTTCTTCCTTCCTCTTTCCTTGCACTTAAAAAAAATTGCACTTTATTCACCTGCTTTTACTGTATTTGTGTTTCCTCCTACTTTATTTTACTTTTCTTAAAAGTACTCAATTTTATTTATTCTGCTGCATTTATTACTGCTTGGTAGTAGCATGATTAAAGTGTAACTACTAAGTCTTTTGGTTTAAGCACTTGGGCTTCATACAGGCTGTTTTACATTAAGAAGGTTTGTGGTCTGCACTGTTGTGGCAGGACATGTAGCTTACTTCCTTCTAATCTGGGAATTGCTGATTGAAGGCCCAGTGTATGTTATTCTAAAAGTGTATTAGTTCTGGCTTAAGCACTTGGGCTTCAGGCCAGTTATTCTACATTAAGAAGGTTTGTGGTCTGCATTCTTGTGAGAGGAGGGGCTGGATTCTGCCCTTCTGAGCTGGGAATTTCTGGTCACAGGCTTATTGTGCCTACTTACTTGAACTGTTTCTTTCTGAAATTAGTGCACCTTGTTGCTGTAGCATAGACTAGATTCAGGCCTGCTGAATCTAGCTTTCTTTGTATAACTTGAGCACTGATCCAGGCCATCTTTTTTTGGTGAAGGTTCCCCTGCACCCTAGTAGCAGGAGTGTGCAGTTAGAACTTGTCTGATTGAAGACTGTTGGAACAGGGCTCAGTTTTGAGCTTTTTTTCTGGTTAATTGGGTAACTTGTTTAAATCAATTTGTTTGTTTTCTATTATTTTATATATATATATATATATATATATATATATATATATATATATACATATGTATATACACACACACACACATATATATATATATATATATATATATATATATATATATATATATATATATAATTGCACTTTATTAATTTTTACTGTACTTGTGTCTCTTCCTACTTTATTACTAGGGGCATTGACTACAACTCTGAGCTGTGATATATAACAATAAGTATCCTTTTCTGTGCATTTAAAGTGTTTTTTTGAGTATAGCTGCTTTATTTTCTGAAAAAAAAAAAAAAAAAAAAATATATATATATATATATATATATATATATATACTTGTTTCCTGCCTTTCTAAGCTAGTATAGTCCAGTTTTCAGGTTAGTGCTGAATTCAGGGCTGTGTTACAAATATTTGTGTTTGCCCATACCTTACTCGGATAGAAGGAAGTTTCTCTGTTCACCTGTGAGAGAGGGGAGCTTTGAGCAGTTATCTGTCCCTGGAGGAGTGGTTTCAGCCCATAAATTAGTAGTTTATTGGCCATTTTTGGCTAATTTCTATCTCTTTCATTTCCCTGCTATAAATACTGTATTTTCCCAGTTTTGCACAACGGGCCACGCTGGTTAGCTAGGGTAAAACTATTTCCGGCTCCACAAAGTCTCCTCTTCAATTTTTCCCTTGGAACTAGACAAACTTTCAACTTAGGCTCTCAAGCCATTCATTTCTCAGCCTGGCACTTGCTCAAAACGTATAGCAAGCACTTATAAATCCTAGCACTAGACCCTCCTGTACTGCACAGAAGGGCAAGGCTCTCTATTCGACCTTACCAGCCATCCAGTAAAACAGTTCACTGTACCTATCCAGGCATGTCCAAAGGGCAGTTTCAGGTGTACAGTCCAACTGGTGAATCTGGAAATTTGGAGGCAATGTTACAACTGCCTCATGTACACAGACAACCCCCTCCTCCTACTACCAAGCACTAATACATGCGAGAGATGCAATTATACAGCCAAACTGGAGTCTAAGCTCTCTCAACCCAAGACTGGATCAGACAGTCAAGAGGAGAAGGGAAATACTTGCATCACACCACCAGTCTCACACAGACCCATTAAACCAGCACTGGCAAAAAACACACATAAATACATGAAAACATACTCGGGGGTTCTAAATAAAAATCTGCAAAACCAACAGAGACCTCCAAAGCAAACATCCAAGCAACCTCCACCCCCCAACACAAATCATGAAACACATACTTCACAAAACCAGTGTGCCATGCAATCACAGCCCTTAAGGCAAAATAACATACCTAACATACTAGTAATAGGTGACTCTATAGTCAGGCACACTGATGTCCCACTCACTCGGCTGAATAAGTAGAAGGTTACTGTTAGCTGCCTGTCGGGTGCCAGGATCCGCCACAAAACACAAGCACTCAGGTCACTCCAGAACAAGTACAAATATGACTCTGTCATTGTCCATGTTTATGTGAATGACCTGAGCCATACCTCTTTGGACTACATGAAAAGAGACTTGGAAGAGCTCTCTGATCACGTAGCCCAGGCCGGTATGACACTGACCCTGAGTAGCATCCTGCCCTCACCAAGAATGATACCACAGTATAAAGAAATAAATGTCGATTTCAACAATTGGTTAAGTTTCTGGTGTCATTCAAAGGGGACCCTGTGTCTGTCCAGCTGGGATGACATGCTCGACAACCCATGCTGCTTCACTAGAGACGGCTTGCACCTGTCACCCTTAGGCTTTTGAATACTGGCCAAGGCTCTTGACACCCCCATAGTGCCTTTTTTAGACAAGGCTCAAAAGACAAACCCACCACCATAAATAGCACAAGTAACAAAAAACTGAGGGTAATGCTACTCAATGCCAGAAGTCTAAACCTCAAAATGCACGCACTCGAGGCACTCCTCAGTATGGAGAAAATCGATATATATGTGCAGTAACAGAAACCTGGTTTAAGGCTCTAGAGAGCACCCCAGCACTACCAGGCTACAACTCATACCATACATTTCGGCCACAGAACCCAAACCGAAATACAAAAGGCGGGGGCATATCCATAGTCATCAAGGATACCCACACCTCCAGGTTAGTGGCACAGCACGAAGCTTCAGAGATCATCCATGCTGCAACTAACAACAGACAAAACTGAAATTCAAATTGTAGCTCACTACAGATCACCCACCATGTCCCAGGACTCCCATTCTGCATTTCTGGAAGCACTGGGAAAAATAAAGGTCCTACCAAACACCCTAATATTGGGTGATTTCAATTACTCAAACATTAACTTGGGGAATTACTCAAGTACTAACTCCCTTGCCCAACATTTCCTAGAATTTATAAACTCAAATGCCTTGGTTCAACTGGTCAACACTCCCACCAGAGGTGACAACATATTGGACATGGTCATCACCAACATGGGCGACCGGTGTTCCACACCGGAGGTCAACCCCTTGCTAGTTAGATCTGACCATAAACAAATCCCTTTGGATATCCACATTCTGCCCCCACCCCCGGACAAGAAAACTACCATGAAAAACTTTTCAAAAGCAAACTTCATATTACTTAAGACCGAGGTGGAAAGTTTCAAAGCCCCCATGCTGAAGGATAACGCTGTCCAAGCTGCAAAATCCTTTACTAATGCATTCTACGGGCACCTACAAGAATGCATGGATTGTGCCATTCCAAGCAAAACCAAGACTCACTCCTCCAAGAAAATGAAACCAGTCTGGTGGCCTTCTGTCATAAACAAGCTATACAATAGAAGGAGGAGCTAGTACAGAAAAGAGTAAAATCCCAAGAAGTGAAGACATCCCTGATCAGTATCAGCAAGAATCTACGATCCCTCATAAAATAATCCAAGGCGAGCTTTGAAAGAAAAATTGACAAGGACTCCAAAGATAACCACAAGGCATTCTTTAGCTATGTCACGAATCTAAGTGGCAATGCTCAGATCTGCTCGGAGTTAGTGTAGAATAGCACAAAATACACTGAACCGACCAATATCACCAACATCCTGGCAGACAGGTTCAGCGCAAACTTCACCCCCCTCTCACCCCCAAAAGGGCCCATAACCATACCAGAAGAATGTAGAGCCCCTGAAACCACAGACACTCAGGTTAAAACAGCCCTCTCCAAAGCCAAAAACACAGCACTAATGGGACCGGGCGGTGTCCCAGGCTGTGTCCTACACGAGCTCAAAGACAAACTAACCCCTCACCTAAACACACTGTTCAAACTCAGCCTCTCCACAGGCTACATACCCATAAAGTGGCACACAGCAACGGTTACTCTGCTCCACAAAGGTGGAGCCACAACAGTCCTCGGGAACTATCACCCTATAAGCCTGACTAGCTTGGTCTGCAAGGCTATGGAGCGCATCATCATGGAACTGATTAACAGAGACTTTGGGAACCTCCAAACACTGGACCCTACCCAGTTCGGCTTTGTTAAGGGCAGATCATGCCTCCTAAACCTAGTGGACATCTTTGAGACAGTTACCAAGGCTATAGATGAGGGAAAGGTGGTACACACAGCCTACCTAGACCTTGCTAAGGCCTTCAACACCATTCCACATTCTGGTATTATAGACAAGTTCACCAGCCTGAGCATAAACCCCTACATCACAAGATGGGTTGCCAACTGACTCATGGACAGAACCCAAATGGTGAGAATTGTGGGAGCTAGGTCCGACTCTAAACCAATTACAAGTAGCGTTCTCCAGGGCTCAGTCCTAGGACTCCTCCTGTTCGGCATATACATCTCAGAGGTACAGGCAAGCACAGGAGGACTATGGCTGACCAAGTTCGCAGATGACTGCAAACTAGGGGCTATAATTGACTCTCCAGCTGACACAGACATCCTTCAAAAGGGTCTTACTGAGATGGATACTTGGTGTCAAAATCATGGCCTCAAGCTAAATGCCAAAAAGTGCATAGTCATCCCTTTGGAAAAAACAAAGTACCCACAAACTACCACATAGGTGGTAGTTCCCTAAATACAGAAGACGTAATAAGGGATCTGGGAACCCAAGTAGATAGCAATCTCATCTTTGATAATCACATTGCCAAAGTGGTTAGAAAATCCTTCTACATGGCCCACCTAATCACAAAAGGGTTCGCATCCAGATCAAAAGAGGTCATTGTGCCCCTCTACTCATCACTCATCAGACCCATCACAGAGTACAATGCCCCATTTGGGATGTACCTTACAAGACACCTACAACAGCTGGAAACACCACAGAAGTAAGTCATCAAGAGGATCACTGGCCTCAAACAGATGCCCTATGCAGCTCGACTGAAGAAACTCCAGCTGTACTCGGTTGCATACTGCCTCCTCAGAGGTGATCTCTGCCTGACATACAAGGCCATGTCCATCCCAGAACTGATGGACATGCTCCACCTAAAGAAAACCTTATCCTCTCAAGCCACACACTCTAGGGATCTAAACCTCACCACAGGAATAAATAGGATGTGCAAGAGGGATAGATTCCTGTCCCAGAGACTTCCCATGCTTTGGATCAAGATTCCAATCTACATTAGGCAGAGCTCCTCGCTAACACTCTTCAAGAGAAACCCTGACAAGTGGATGGGAAACAGAAAGTTTACCTCGGGGATCACTTCAGTGGCTCTGCTGGACAAAGGCACAGGGAACTAATCTATGGGGGTGGTGAAAGCCAACACATTCTGACTAGGCTTATAAATGCCTTCAGGCAGATAGCCTAGTACTTACCTATGAACCTATGAACCTATAAGAGGAATAAGGAAGAAATATTATCAAGTAAGTGGGAAGAAGCAGGAGGATAGATTGTAACTGAAGAGAAGAGAGGGTAGGAGATAAAGCAAATGTTAGTAAGTAAGACATACAATGAGTGCACGGAGTGGTAGATGAGTAGACGAGGAGCTTATAAAGGTTGGAAGGAAATAGCCAGGAGAGGTACATGAGCAGAGCCAGTTATTACTGAGGAAGGCCTTTAGTTGTTTTTCGAAGTGAGTTGGATTGGCAATAGGTATTATAGGCTGGGGGATAGTATTACAAATTTTGGGGATGCAGTTAGAGAAAAGGGAGTCATCAGCCTTGTTGGATTTAGAGATTTGCACTAGTAGTTTGCTGGAGGATCGAAGCAGTCTAATGTTAGAATAGGGCAGAAGTAATGATTGAATAGCAAGGAGTTTTTCAGGTTGATGTAATAGTCTGTGAGTGAGGGTACGTTGAGTGTAAGTTAGGTAATGAGGTAGTTCTAACCAGTTTAGTTGTCGAAGGGCAGAGCAGTGATGTGATCTATAAAAGGAGTTAGTAGCAAATCTGGCTATTTTGTTATAGCAGATTTCAAGCCTAGCCAGATCAAATTTATTAATATTAGTAAAGCTAGGAGAGGCATATTGTAGGGAGGAGAGAAGATGTGTTCTGGCTATTGCTTGTCTTGCATTTTTAGTAAGAAAAGACTTGATTCTATATAATGAACCAAGTTTAATATGTGTCTTCTTAATTGACTGAGAAAGGTGTATGTCGTATTTCAAGTTACTGCTAATTAGAATGCCTAGTAATTTAGCTTGAGTTACAGCTAATATAATGGTGTTGTTTGAGGAATGTATTTGGAAAGAGGCTGAGGCATCTTATGATTTGTTGGGTAAAAGACAGTCAGTTTTGTTTTTGGAAAGATTGAGAATCAGATGAAAATCTGATAGCCATGTTTCAGCAGCTAGGAAGGACTGCTGTGTAATGGTGGTAAGTTGTTTTGGCAAAGGTGCAGCAGAGATAAGAGTAGTGTCATCTGCATACCAAATAAAGGAGGTTAGAGGAGTAGATATATGTAGTCGATTGGTAAAAATGGTAAAATGTAGAGGTCCTAGGATAGAACCTTGAGGACATCCCATATTGACAGGCAATAGGGACAATAGCTCTCTTTACCATTTGACAACTTGTTGGCCAGAAAGATAATTGTGGAACTAAGCTAGGGTAGAGTGGCTAAGTTTTAAGGTGGAAAGTTCATCCAGAAATTTCTGATGGGAAATGGTATCAAAAGCTTTGGATAGATCCAAAAAGATGGAGGATACACGTTTCACATTATTTCTGTGTTGGTTTTATTAATAAAATTTAGGAGGGTAGTAGTGGTACTGTGGTTAGGCCTGAAACCATGCTGTGTATTAGATAAGAGGTTATTGGATACCAGGTGGTACATTTTTCTAATATTTTGTAAAGGGGAGGTAAGATTGCAATGGATCTATAGTTGGAAAACTCAATAGAGTCACCACCTTTGTGGAGAGGGATAATGTAAGATATTTTCCAACTTAAAGCAATGTATTGTTCTGAGATAGAGCAGTTGATCCGTATACTGACAGGATATGCTATGGCCTTGGCTGATATTTTTAGGAATTCAGTGGGCAGGTCATCAGCAGCCAGGGTTGTAGATTTAAGTTTGGAGAGTAGATTTTTTATTTTGAGAGTAGGAATAGGTTTAAAGGAGAAGGAGTTACTGATAGCACTGGAAGCAGATGAAATAGCTGGAGGTTTATTGTGGTTGAGATTAGTGAGTAACTGAATAGAGTCTACAAAGAATGTGTTGAACTGCATTGCGATACTGTCACTGCTATTGGATGAGGAAAGGTTGGGGGTTGATGAATTACTGGGATGAAGTTTATTGCAGTCCAGAATTTTTTAGGATTATTATGGTGCAGTTGCTGTGTTTCAGTAAAATCGGCTTTTTTATTTAGTTTGATTTGGGACTTAGCCTTATTTGTAAGTAGTTTGTATAGTTCAAGATTAGCTTGTTTTTTGGTCATATACCAGGTAGCCCAGGCTTTTTCTCTTTGTGTGAGAAAATATTTAGTTTCTTTTGTTAGCTAAGAAGCATAGTTAGATTTAAATCTGATAGTTCTGCAAATAATGAAATAAACTAGTCTAGTTTATTTTAATGCATTTGATATTAATATTTTACATAAGATTAGTCTTTTTTTTTTGAGAATATGGTTAGTAATGTGGATAAATAGATTAATTAGTTAAATGACTAATTACCTGATTAATTGTTATGTGTATAAAAAATATGGTGCTGTTAATTTTGAGACTTTTGTCTCCCTGTGAAGGTGCAAGCAGAAGCACTAGGGGTAATAAATGTTTCCTTTACTTCCAGAGTGCTTTGATGTCGGATTTGGCTACCAGTACAATAAATGACATAGATTTTTTGCTATCCAAGGAAAAGTTTCTGTTCCTTTACTAGAAACAATGCAGAAGAGGCCTGACTATCACACCTGCTTATAGTCTTCTTCTTCTTCTTTCGGCTTTTCCCGGTTAGGGGCCGCCACAGTGGATCAACAGTCCGCTCATGATTGGCAGTGGAGTTTTATGGTGTCGAGCACAACCTTCCACAGAAGGCATACACACGCACACACTCACACCTAGGGCCAATTTAGAGTGTCCAATCCACCTACTGCATGTCTTTCGGATGTGGGAGGAAACCGGAGCACCCGGAGGAAACCCACGCGACCACAGGGAGAACATGCAGACTCCTTATATCAGCTCTTTTTTGAACTTCCCTTTCCTGTTCATATCCTACCTTTCCAGGTAGCAAATTGACACCTCAGTCTTCCTTCATATCCACTAACACTCTGTTATTTTAGCAACAAAGTGGGAGGGATGGGAGTTACAACAGAACAGTCCACTCCCAAGCCAGTGTTAGCCCGTGTTATTCTGTTTTTTTTTTTTTTTTGTCTTGTCTTTTTTAAGCAAGGAAGAATTTTATAGTGTTTGATCAGTACTGTAACAAGGCAAACCAGAGGAGCTGATGGAGTTTACTGTTGATGCTGCCTGAAATCAGAATGCCATGTCAAGTACTATTCAGGCGGCCTCTCAAGATGGCACTTGTGTTTTCTTTTACTCTGACTACATACTCTGTAGTAGCCTGGAGGCACAGTTGTTTACGCAGAGATACTAGCAAAATTAAACATTTTGTAACTTTGAGACAGTGACATTGAAAAATCCTGACAACATATTCATGTCAAGGCTCCACCCACTGTCTGCTTTCTTTGCTTCCTTTTTTCACCTTTCCACACATTTAGAACATTTTACACGTCTCTTCACAGAATGTTCATTTTCTCATGTATTGCCCACCCAAATTTCCAAAGCCAATAATTGCTGTAGATGCTCCACATATTACTAGGCATTTTTTAATAAGTATCTTTATATCTAGATGAATAACTTTCTAGAGCTAGCAAATCAACTATAAAAATTAGAACCAAGTACATGCCTCACTAGTTTGGTTTTGCAAATTTGCTCAGTGTAGATTTTTCTATGTGATAACACTGGCCATTTATTTTACAGTAATCGTTTCTATTAAGATATTCTTAGTAATGAATTTAAGGTAGGGTGGGGGTGGAATTTGAGAAGTACACTAGAAAAAAATTTGTTGATCTTAGGTGAAGGATTCTATATGATTTATATAAATTAAATATGGTTCCCCGATTCCATTTTGTATTAGGTTGTGTAATAACTTTATTTAATTGTAACCATATTATGTCAATTTGGAGCTTTTCACCCTGTGCTGAGTGCTGATCCTTGAGGTGTATCTGATTTAAAAGAACCTTCTTCAGTAACTTCAGTATCTGATTGGATTTTAAAGGTTCCTTAGTTTAATGGCTTTGCAACCATGCTGTTTTGCTTGTCTGAAGTGCAATGATTTAAGCTTGTTTATTAGTATGTCATGGTTTATTTATTTAGTTAGTTATTCATTGCATTATTTTTACCGGGATAGTCCTCTGGGATCACAGAATGGCCAATTTTCAGAGGAGGTCTGGAGAGAATATCTCTATAATAGACATAAGCAGAGAAAGGATAAAAATGTCAGTATTTATACAGTATACATAATTTTGGATGCAATAAAGTAAAACTAAAATATACAGGTATATATCACCCTGTTGGCAGATACATAAGCGTAAATTAAAAGAAACCAAATGTACAAAAGAAAAATCATTTAGGACAATACAAGAAAAAAAGAAAAACAAATGCACAATAAACAAAGCATTTAGGGAAAAAAATAGTGCAGTTATGACATTGTTAGCTGTAGTTCTATCTGTGTGGAAGAAAGAGTGCAACCATGTTTATAAGAGAAACAGGAGCTAGAATTAGGGGGTAAGCATTTAGTTTGGTGTAGAGCAGGTGCATACTCAGGAATCCATTAGGTGCTTTTTTGCAGTTGGGTTATGAAGGGTTTGGTATTGAAAGTTTGTCTGAGCATTAATGGAATGGAGGTCCAAATTTTTGATACAAAGAAGAGTAAAGGAAATCTCCAGCGGTATTATGTGGTTTAGTTATTGCTTGTAGGGATTTCTCATGAGAGTGAGGGTTCTGCTGGGTATATAGGGCGGGTCTATATCCTATATTCGAAATTCCAAAATGTCGAACACCATATGTTTGAACTTGGAATTTCGAATATTGAAAACATCGAATGTTCAGAATAGCGAATTTTTTCCCAGGGAAAAAATTTGCTGTTCCGAGAAACATACACACAACACAAGCACACCAAAATAAATAAACCACGCACATACAGTTAACAAAACCCAACCCGACACTAAACCACATATACATTACTAACTATCCACGTACCTTAAACCGCACCCTAACCCTAAGGTCCGCAACTATCGCACATATACCCTACGAATCTACACACAAACAAACTAATTAATACACACACATACAATTAACAAAACACAACCCTACACTACACCACACATACATTACTAACTATCCACTTACCTTAACCCGCACCCTAACCCTAAGGTCCGCAACTCTCGCACCACAGTGGAGGAAATAGCGAAGCCACGGAATGGCCCACCGAAATCTTGCCCTAGGTAAGATTTCGATGTTCTGGGGCTTCGCTATTTTCACCATTCGATATTTTGGGTTTGATGATTTCATGTTCGCCATTTTACCTCTTTGGAATTTTGATATAGACCCTATAGGGGTATAGGAGGTCATTTAAGCTGGGACATTTTTCTGGTTTGTCAGTAAGGTTATGGGTGATTGTAGTTGGGATAGGGTTAGGCAGTGATGTAGCTGGGTCACATGGAGTTTTCTGAGGGCTATGCAGTGTTTTTATATGGTAGTTTTGTGACAAATCTAACAATGTTATTGCAACACAGCTCCAATAGGTTGGTTTGGGCTGTTTTTAATTAATGAAAATGTAGTGCTTCTTCCCCAGTTACAGCATGGATATACACTCTGGTCTGGCTGGCTCATCTCCAGCAGTATCTAGAAAGAAAACATTACTTACCAAAGATTCACTGCCATTGTTGAGGACTCAATCTATGCCAAATTGGATAGTGAATAAACCTACAGCAGCCATTAATTGTTCTTCCGACTACACATTTAACTCTCCTGCTTCCTCTGTTGTTGTCCTCAACTGGGGTTTATACACACCTTCTTCAGCCCTTCCAGTGTCCAATACAGGCATGGGGGAGACATCTTCTTTAGATCTGGTTGAAACTCTAGGAGATTCTTCCTGGGGTAACTGGTGTAACAGACCATTAGAAAGGGGCAGATGTCCCTCCTTGACTCATCCCTCTTCTGCCGGAACTCCTTTTAAGAAGAACAAGTTAAACGTTCTTCTGAGGAAGTTATTACTATTAAAAAGATGAGTTCCTTACCAAGCACAGGCATTACAAGTATTTCAGGCATTCAACCCTGGTATACAGAAGCCATTATATGTGGGTATCCACTGTAAAGCTATTCCTAAGGAAACATAGTCTGATGATTCTGACTTTGACAGAGACAGGGCCTTTTCACCTACAGATTTCCAAGCCTGACTATCTGATTGTGAGGAAAAATGTAATTATAATCCTCCTATGGAGGACATTTATTTTATTCAGACCATTGACAGGATAAAGCCGGTATTTTTTATAGGAACAGATATATATTCTCCCTGAACTCAAGAGATATTATGACATGTTACAAATGGCTATACCTCATTCCTCTCCCATCCCTCAGATACTGCCAACCTTGGAGGACGTGCTGAATGCCACCTGCATTCATCCCTTGGAGAATGTGCTAAATGCCACCTGCACTCATCTCTTGGAGGATGTGCTGAATGCCACCTGCACTCATGCCTTGGAGGACGTGCTGAATGCCACCTGTACTCATCCCTTGGAGGATGTGCTGAATGCCACCTGCACTCATCCCTTGGAGGACATGCTGAATGCTGCCTGTACTCATCCCATGGAGGACATGCTGAATGCCACCTGCACTCATCCCTTGGAGGAAGTGCTGAAAGCTACCTGCACTCATCCCTTGGAGGACGTGCTGAATGCCACCTGCACTCATCCCTTGGAGGACGTGCTGAATGCCACTTGCACTCATCCCTTCAACGACATGCTGAATGCCGCCTGTACTCATCCCTTGGAGGACGTGCTGAATGCCACCTGCACTCATCCTTTGGAGGACGTGCTGAATGCAACCTGCATGGAGGACGTGCTAAATGCCACCTGCACTCATCCCTTGGAGGACGTGCTAAATGCCACCTGCACTCATCCCTTGGAGGATATGCTGAATGCTGCCTGTACTCATCCCTTGGAGGATGTGCTGAGTGGTGCCTCTACTCATCTCTTGGAGGATGTGCTAAATGCTGCCTGTACTCATCCCTTGGAGGACATGCTGAATGCCACCTGCACTCATCCCTTGGAGGATGTGCTCAATGCTGCCTGTACTCATCCCTTGGAGGACGTGCTGAATGCCACCTGCACTCATCCCTTTGAGGAAGTGCTGAATGCTGCCTGCACTCATCCCTTGGAGGACGTGCTGAATGCCACCTGCACTCATCCCTTAGAGGACATGCTGAATGCTACCTGCACTCATCTCTCAGAGGACATGCTGAATGCCACCTGCACTCATCCCTTGGAGGATGTGCTAAATGCTACCTGCACTCATCCCTTGGAGGACATGCTGAATGCTACCTGCACTCATCTCTCAGAGGACATGCTGAATGCCACCTGCACTCATCCCTTGGAAGATGTGCTGAATGCCACCTGCACTCATCCCTTGGAGGACGTGCTGAATGCCACCTGTACTCATCCCTTGGAGGACGTGCTGATTGCTACCTGCACTCATCCCTTGGACAACGTGCTGAATGCTGTCTGTACTCATCCCTTGGAGGATGTGCTGAATGCTGACTGTACTCATCCCTTGGGGGACATGCTGATTGTCACCGGTACTCATCCTTTGGAGTACGTGCTGAATGCCACCTGCACTCATCCCTTGGAGGATGTGCTGAATGCTGCCTGTACTCATCCCTTGGAGGACATGCTGATTGTCACCGGTACTCATCCGTTGGAGTACGTGCTGAATGCCACCTGCACTCATCCCTTGGAGGATCTGCTGAATGCTGCCTGTACTCATCCCTTGGAGGACGTGCTGAATGCCACCTGCACTCATCCCTTCAAGGACGTGCTGAATGCTGCCTGCAATCATCCCTTGGAGGAAGTGATGAATGCTACCTGCACTCTTCCCTTGGAGGATGTGCTGAATGCTGCCTGCACTCATCCCTTAGAGGACGTGCTGAATGTTGCCTGTACTCATCCCTTGGAGGATTTGCTGAATGCCACCTGCACTCATCCCTTGGAGGACGTGCTAAATGCTACCTGCACTCCTCCCTGGGAAGACATGCTGAATGCTACCTGCACTCATCACTTGCACTCATCTCTTGGAGGACATGCTGAATGCCACCTGCACTCATCCCTTCAAGGATGTGCTGAATGCTGCCTGCACTCATCCCATGGAGGACGTGCTGATGCTACCTGCACTCATCCCCTGGAGGATGTGCTGAATGCTGCCTGTAATCATCCCTTGGAGGATGTGCTGAATGCCACCTGCACTCATCCCTTGGAAGACATGCTGAATGCTACCTGCACTCATCCCTTGGAGGACATGCTGAATGCCACCTGCACTCATCCCTTGGAGGACGTGCTGAATGTTACCTGCACTCATCCCTTGGAGGATGTGCTGAATGCTACCTGCACTCATCCCTTGGAGGAGTTGTTAAATGCCACCTGCACTCATCCCTTGGAGGACGTGCTTAATGCTGCTTGCACTCATCCCTTGGAGGAAGTGTTGAATGCTACCTGCACTCATCCCTTGGAGGACGTGTTGAATGCTGCCTGTACTCATCCCTTGGAGGACGTGCTGAATGTCACCTGCACTCATCCCTTGGAGGACGTGCTGAATGCCACCTGCACTCATCCCTTGGAGGGCGTGCTGAGTGCTACCTGCACTCATCCCTGGGAAGACATGCTGAATGCTACCTGCCCCAATCACTTGGAGAACATGCTGAATGCTGCCTGCACTCATCCCTTGGAGGATGTGTTAAATGCTACCTGCACTCATCCCTTAGAGGATGTGCTGAATGCTGCCTGTAATCATCCCTTGGAGGACGTGCTGATTGCCACCTGCACTCATCCCTTGGAGGACGTGCTGAATGCCACCTGCACTCATCCCTTGGAGGACGTGCTGATTGCTGCCTGCAGTCATCCCTTGGAGGAAGTGCTGAATGCTACCTGCACTCATCCCTTGGAGGACGTGCTGAATGCTACCTACACTCATCCCTTGAAGGATGTCCTGAATGCTGCCTGTAATCATCCCTTGGAGGATGTGCTGAATGCCACCTGCACTTATCCCTTGGAGGACATGCTGAATGCCACCTGCACTCATCCTCTGGAGGATGTGCTGAATGCTACCTGCACTCATCCCTTGGAGGATGTGCTGAATGCTACCTGCACTCATCCCATGGAGGACGTGCTGAATGCCACCTGCACTCATCCCTTGCAGGACATGCTGAATGCCACCTGCACTCATCCCTTGGAGGATGTGCTGAATGCCACCTGAACTCATCCCTTGGAGGACATGCTGAATGCTGCCTGCACTCATCTCTTGGAGGATGTGCTGAATGCTACCTGCACTCATCCCTTGGAGTACATGCTGAATGCTGCCTGCACTCATCCCTTGGAGGACGTGCTGAATGCCACCTGCACTCATCCCTTGGAGTATGTGCTGAATGCCACCTGCACTCATCCCTTGGAGGATGTGCTGAATGCCACCTGCACTCATCCCTTCCAGGACGTGCTAAATGCTGCCTGCACTCATCCCTTGGAGTACGTGCTGAATGCCACCTGCACTCATCCCTTGGAAGATGTGCTGAATGCCACCTGCACTCATCCCTTCCAGGACATGCTAAATGCTGCCTGTACTCATTCCTTGGTGGACGTGCTGAATGCTGCCTGCACTCATCCTAATTTCCTAGCCATCAGTCCCTTAAAAAGGAGGTAATCTGTATATGGCCCCTCAGGCTAATAAATTTATTTTGTCTCACCTTAGGTATGATTCTATGGCCATTTCAGCTGTCTCTTACTATGGCAGCAAGTGGGTCTTTAATACTGACCTATAAAGTAAAAAAATGCTGGGCTGTTTACGGATGAGAATGTTTGCTTCCATTTCAGCCTTCAAAGTTCAGAATTATTAGGCATATAGGTGAGAATGTATACTTTGTCATATAGACAGTCTGAGGCAATTAGCTTCCAGTCTTCTCACAGAAGAAAGCTAATTTATTGAATCTAACTGTTGCTATGGAGAGTGTGTATGGCTTATTTAATTATTTATTTATTTGAATTTGTTTACTGGAGTAAAGCACTGATCAAGTCAGCCCATGGTCAAAAACTGAGCAGGCCTATGAAACAGACAAGAGTACAATAACATATAAATGACAGTAAAACAGTACAATGGTGTAGTAATGCTTTGGACAGTAGTAAATTCAATGTATTAATTTCCAGTGTGTACAAACATTTCAAAACATTTGAGAAATTAAAGTAGAATAAATTATAGATGTGAAAATGAGCAAAGGCTCTTAGTAGTTGAATAAGTGTGAAAAAGTTAAAGTAGACTGAAGTGTTGTGATTTGAGTGGTAACCAGTATATTCTGCTTAGTTAACTAAATGAGACTTTAGTATACTATAACACAGGTGAGAATGCAACTTGGAATAAGAGAATGAGTCTTTAATTTCAAGTGGAACAGACTCCCATAGTTTGGGATTGAGAAATGTGAATGCATTTTCAGAGATATGGAGCTTGGAATGTGGGATTTGTCTTTTATGGATGAAGTGGTTCAGGTTTCCTAGGTTGTATGTTAGAGTATGCCTTATTAGTTTTGAGGTTAGAGTATGTTCATGTTGGAGTTTGAACGGCTGAGATCCTTTGGGAGCCAATTTGCCTTTTTTAATACTATACAGTGGTGTTCTTTTCTTGGAAATTGTGTAATAAATCCAGATATTTATTTTCAAGTATTTGAATATTGATGAAGTTTTAGTAGATGCTGATATAAGAGAACGAGCTGAGGGAGTAGGATTCCATTTCCTATTGCATGCCTGATCGAGTGTGTGAGAAGCAAAACGATATTTTTTTGTGTCGAGAAAAGTAAGGGATTATTATTTTTTTTAAATGTATTATCAAGATGCAGATGAAAGTTGGGTGAGAGGTCTAACCATAACCACAGACCAAGATAACTGAAACAGAAAACTTGATCTAAGGGTTGGTTATTGCGATCATAGATTGTTAAAGTTTTCTTGGATGTGCAGAGTTGATCTGATTATGCAGTTACTGTGTCTAGGGCCACTCTGCTGCTCCAGTGTTGAGAAGATATACTTATTCATGTAACAAAAAGTTTGCTGATGAGGTAAAGTCTGAGATCTTATATTCAGCTTTAGATAAGGATGTATTGTTTGATTCTTCTGTTACCTGGATTTTCAAACAATAATATCATAAAAGAGGGTAATTGATTCAAGGAGTTTCTAAGATTTTTCATGTACCTTAATACAAACCTTATAGGCCCACCTGTAATGCTGAGAAAGACAGAACAAATCTTTTTCTGACAAATAAAATCCAAAAAAGAGCTCTCTGGAAGGTAACAAAAAGGGTTTAAAAAAAAGAGACAGACCAACAGTACAGAATGACTACTCCAGCATTGCTTACCATTCAAATAAATAGGTGTTTAGGTAACAGGGTCTGGGAAAAACAGGAACAAGAACATTTGTCTCAGTTGGTGACATGATGTATTACATTGGCAAAGAACTGTTTGACAACAATAAAAACTCTTGGGAGAAGGATGGAGAAAGTCTCACTTTAGACTATCTTGCTGTAGATGGGAGCATCTATGCTTTGTGGGGCAACAGCTGAAAAGCATTCCAGTTTAACAGTGAATTTGAGGCATTAAAGTTCCAACATTAATGAAGTATTCTGCCATAAACACTAGAGGTGGCTAAGCATATAACAAATGACTAGTTCCCTGACTCCTGGGTGGAGGAAATGGTTTGCTATGATAACTGTATGCCTGCAGAGTATGTATAGGCTGTATATGAGCTTGTATTTCAGTAAGGTGTTTGACAATCTAATTTCCCCTCTTCATTTTGAAAGAAGAAAGGGAATCATCACTGTCTTCATTAATTAGGTTCACAGATATCAGCCATGCAGCTCAGGAGACAATTGAAAAGCATAGCCATACCTATGAACTCTCCCTAATTTTGGCTCAAAATTTACTAATGTCCCTCCTCAAACTGGTGATTCTTGAGGAAAAGTTGGTGGATTACTCTTCATAAATAATGAAAATAATTAGAGCTATAGGCTTTTTTCTTTAAAAAAAATCATGTTAATTTATATTCTTTTCTTCTGTTAGTGCCTCAAGTTAATAGTATTAGTATTTTAAAAAGTATCGCTGAATTTTTCTGGATTTGATTCTGTAGGTAAGCAGTTGAGAGCTTTGAGCCTATCCCAGATTCCCAACTACCCTAAAACACTGTGTGGTTAAGAGCCTTATTCAAATTCATACAATAGGCAAATTAAGGTAGAAAGAGTCAAACCCTATATCCCTGGCACAGGAAGGAGCTCATTAATAGGTCAGAGCATTAGTCCTCTGTGCTAACTGGATAACACCTTTCTGTTGTCCACGTACAACATTAAATGCATCCCCTACTCTAACTTACTCTAACCCTAACCTGCAAACACTCGCATACTCTATCCTAATCCTAATGACAAAACTTTTGGTGCACCCAAATGTTTCAGCATTGAGAACATAAGCCCCACTTACCTGCAACAAACCATCTACATCCATTTGCCAAATGCAACATTTGAGTGGCAGTTCCTTTGGTAAAATGTACACTTGATGAGTTTTATAGACTGACAGAACACTGGAACGTTTTTGTAACAAGTAACATTTTATCACACCTAGTGGCGCACGAGCACACACACACACACACACACACACACACACACACACACACACACACACATATGCACACATTTATATATATATATATATATATATATATATATATATATATATAGTTCCCTATCAGAAGCCTGAAACACTATAAGCCTGAAAATCAAAATCCTGAAACCAAAAGCCTGAAAATTCAAAATCCCGAAAACCCAAAATCCTGAAACTCAAAATCCTGAAAACGCAAATAATGCTAATATGTCACTATAAAGACACTAATATCTACCAACTGACCCTGACCCTAACCCTAACCCTAAGGTCCGTCACTATTGCACACTCACCTGACCCGCGCCCAGACCTCCCAACCGTCCCGAATTTCTCGGTTTTTACCGAATTTTGGGGTCCCAGTGAAGGGGTGCCACGATTCCCGAGTGGTACCCCTTCGTTTCCGATTTTTGAAGCTATTTTTTTAAATTCCGCGCTTTCGGAGCTGACGTCATCACGTGCGCGATGACGTCAGCTCCGTCAGCCTGTCGGAATTAAGCTGAGAGATGTGCGTGACCCAATTTGTATGCCGTTCAGTTGCTTGAATACTCGCGCGCATGTTTCTGTTTGAATATGGATGGAATACTCGTCTCGTCTCATCTGGGAAGATTAAACGGAGTATGGAGTCATTTTCAAGCTGTGCTGCAGTGCAGATTTAACACCACCGTCACGTAAGTCTCTGAATATGACTTGTCTGCGCACTGGGCAGATTTAATTGAGTATGATGTCTGTGCAGCCTCTTGGATAATGGTTTAAAAGTTTGACTTCTGCTAAAAACAAAAATGTTAGAGTTGGCATTTTTTTTTAAATTCTTTAGGTATTGCGAAAGCATCCAGGCTGCCACTGACTCTGGCTGAAAATATTAAGGGGAAGCTTTGGGTGATATTAGTTTAGTTTGTAGCTTAGTTAGTCTGAAACGGATTAGGTATTCTGGCTGATTTGTTAGCTAAGAGAAACAGAGTTATATGGAAGGATGCATTTTGTATGATAGGGAATTAGGATGTAAGTTAAGCTTCTCAACTTTGTTAAAAATATATTTTGCGCCCAGCAGTGGTTTAAATTAACTTCCACTGTTCCATGGGACTTTGTCTGCTATGATGACCAGATTATTCAAGTCCCTGTTCAAGCTTTCCCTAAACATGACTTTTATGTACTTGGGGATA
The DNA here is from genome assembly GCF_019279795.1 of Protopterus annectens. Lineage (NCBI taxonomy): Eukaryota > Metazoa > Chordata > Ceratodontiformes > Protopteridae > Protopterus > Protopterus annectens. Next base: position 1,711,118,364 of record NC_056728.1, read on the forward strand.
AAGATGTAACCTAGAGTCATGAGATTTTTGGTTTAAAACAGGAGGCGTCTGTTCAGAGGAAAAAGTGAATTGCCTAATAATACAGCTGATTGTAAGTATACATGAGCTTGAAGCTTTTAAGTAGTGCAGAAGGCTAAATGGTACAGTAAGAGCAAGGAAGTCGTTTTTCTGTTTGTTTTCTTTGTTGCTTGTTTATTTGTTATGTATATATTGTTTTGGTTAGAACATTTCACTTTGAGAGGCATTCTTCTAATGTACTATTAGAAGATTCCAGTTTTCATATTCATATATATTCTTAGGTTTTCAACTGTGATGTTCAACATTTCATGATTTTCGACATGCTGTTTTGCCTGCTGAAATGCAGTACTTAATTTTGATTATATTTTACAAATGTTATTTAAACACTCTGAGTGTGTATGACATACCTGATGATGATGAAGCACTATGAAATGTGTGGTTTTAAGGAAATTAGCTAGCAAATATCTTAATGGAGATAAGTGAGAGACAGTTAATATATGGATAGGTCATATGATACCTCTCAACTGTTCAGATTTTCAGGGAATATCCAGATTTTTGCTTCATATTTCTGATCTGTTCCTCATAATATTTGTGGTTTGAAGTCATTAAATAATGACATATATTTAAGTTTCAGACTTCATAGCCTTCAGAAAAATGCATATTAACACTAATCATTTTATTCTAGGAACTTTCTAACTGTATAAGGGCAATATTTAAATGCTGTCCCTACTTTGGGGCCTTCCTCTACAAATTTTCTTTCAGGTTTTATTCAGATATTGTTTGGTAAAAGTTGAGAGATAGTATATATTATATTTATGATGTTTATATTTTCTAATGCTTTGATACTGATTGTATCACTTTTGCTAATTATGTGTACAGTTTGTACATCTTGGTAATGATCACAGATGTTTATTAAAATATTTAAACTATATTTTATAATGCTGATATAAGTGGAAAGTTTTTTTTTACTACAGATTACTAAACTTGAAGCAATATTGTAGCATTACCATATAATATTATGGTAATGGGGGAATTATTAAAATGGGTGACTCAGGATATGCAAAGGAGACAAACAAAAAGACAAGAGTGATTCCTAAATGTATAAAGGATAAACAGTGGAGCCATGCCCACTATATAATTGAAGGGTGACCTAATGGTTAAAATGTTTGCCTTACAAACACAAGATGCAAGGTTTGAGTCTCACAAGGGATGATTGGCTAGACTTAAAAATGGCTCACAAAATCAGTTAGCCTAGTACTAATCTATGAATGTATTCATGTTAAAGGAATTGCTAATTAATGTTAGGGGCTGCTTAATTACTCATTAATGTGTGTAACAAGCTCTTATTTCTGCTGTGCATGGTGGGGCACATCATTCCCCCTAGGACACCCAGCCATCTGACCATGCTTAACACTTCATGGACACATTCCACCACATTGATATTGTGGACCAGTACTGTGTGAGTAGGGACACCATGCAAAACACTGTGGATATGTGTCATCTTTGAAATCCCATGAAGATCTTATCCCAGTGGGTACTAATTTAGCTGTAGTGTAGCTTTAAATATGTCAGCTACAAGGACATTTTACTACCCTACTTGGGGACACAGTGGGGGTATCTTGGGTATCTGCTTTGAGAATACTACCATCAGTTTCTTGCTCCCCACATGCTGAAGCATGGTATTATGTGTGGTTCCCACATACCACAGATGAGACAGCCAACACCATGCAGGATTTCTGTTATACAGCCCATTTCTCTGAGTACCCACATTAAAATGTCCCATCTGGTGAACAGTGAAGGGGGTAAGTGAACCACAAAGGGTACCACTCTATCATATGACAGGTAGTGTGTAACACACACACAGTATCATCTGCAGTGTGTCTGCTGGCAATCCAGGCAGCTATCACAACTCCCACATATAACATGGTAACTGACCAAGATGACATGACTGCTTTCTCTCAAGGTTAAAAGGATTGTTGCACATGACATTTATGTGCAAAGATATACAACATGCAAATTTTTTTCTTAACTGATATCACAATGGTGGCCAAAATGTGTTGAGTTGTGCTGATGGCTGTGTCTCCCATTATGCTATACAACTCTTCAACAAAACAATTGCCTTGCCATTGTGGTAACCCTTCTCGATATACCTTTCCTAAACACTTAAAAATGTTGTCCGACTTATTTCATATTTTAAAGACTGCTACAATAGCAGTTAAAACAACCCAAAGGTAATCTTTATCCACCACTGGCCAGATGCATTTTCTTTGGATGTGGTGTGTGTGGGTTTCAATGAATGTGAGTTTCAAGGGCAAAGTTTAATGTCAAGCCTATTTTCATTGTGAGATGGTATTGCCTTGTTTACCAGATGATGATCATTGTAGAAGTAAAGCAGTATGCATACATTAGTAGTGTTTATGGTAAATAAATGTGGCAAAATAGCCAGGTAACAGGACACTGGAATGGCTGCAGGGTGACTCTGGTGCCATGTTTTGGTTGTCTGTTCTTCAATTTGCGTTCGAAAGTTGGTATCCCACAATTCCACTGGAGTGGGTGGGGTTACATAAGTATGTATGCAAATTAGATGTTAATCAGCGTACAGATTTGTACCTATTTTTCATGGGCCTTGTCCAGATTTTTGATGTTTCCAGGTTGAGAGGTATGCCCGCGCCCTAACCCTAACTCACTTAAACCGCCCCTAACCCCAATATTTGTCACTATTGCATACATGCCTAACCTGCGCCCTAACCCTAACTCACTTAAACCGCCCCTAACCCTAACAGAAAACCAACTGCACATTTACCTAAACCCAACGCATGACCTAACACCACAGGGTTAACAATAGCAAAGCCACAATGACGTCAGTATGTCCATTTTGTGTTTTCAGGATTTTGAGTTTCAGGATTTGGGGTTTTCGGGATCTTGAATTTTCAGGCTTTTGGTTTCAGGATTTTGATTTTCAGGCTTATAGTGTTTCAGGCTTCTGATAGGGAACTATATATATATATATATATATATATATATATATATATATATATATATAAAAACAAAATAAATCCACAAGTATCCAGGCTGCGAAACAATTCCAATAATAAAGATGACAAAGCCAGTCAGAAGGCTAAAATATAGTTTTAATCTAAAAATCTTGAAAGTAACAAATCCACTTGGTTAAGTGCTTTCGTCTACATTAAGGCATCCTCAGAACCAAGACAAATAGTGAAGTAAAAACTTTTAAATACAATACAAAGACACACCCATTTGAAACCTTCAGTAAAACCAATCAACCAATTAAACATAGCAAACAGAAATAAAGCAACAGTAACTAGATGTTACATCCATAGTACTGAATATAATAGATGCCTCATATGCTTTAAAATATAAGTGAATGTTTTTTCAACTCACTTGAAATTGAAATGTGTTCATTTAACCCCGGTGGGTTTGTTGCATCTAACCTAATCTGCCACAACATTTCCCTGTGCAATAAAATGTTCTCCCAGTCTCCTAAAAATGGTGTTGTTTTAATTTGTTCAAGTATCAAAAAAACAAACTTCTTGAAGTTTTGACAACACGCAGCATGCCTTGCCAATGCACTTCTATTGTCCCCCTTTCTTATGCTATATACATGCTGATATATTCGTTGTTTCAAACTGTTCTTAGTCTTGCCTATATAAAATGCGCTGCATGTGCAACAAGTAGCGAGATAAATAATTTTTTCTGCTCTACAGTTTAAACATTTTACTGTGTCCCAATGGTTAATAATGTTCAAAAAACTCCATTGTCCTTATTCACATTAATATAGGAACAATAATGCACATTGGTGACATTTTCTAGTTGTAGGTACACCCCTGCTCGTACAACTTCTTTCCAACATCATCTTAACATTCTGCCTGTTTTTGTATGTGAAAAATGGTGGATATTTAAATAAATGACAGATATTACTATCAACTTGTAACAACATCCAGTTTCTATTTATAATCTTTTCAATAGCCTTAATTTCAGTTGTATAATGCAACACCATATTTATATTCGGTGTCTCTCAACAAATATGTTTCATTCAATTTAGTTGGTAGGTAGATAGGCAAATGAATTAACATCATGTAGTGTTTTAATGTACATTGTTCTTTAAATAATGAATATTCATGAGTTTATTCTAATGAAGTTGATTTGATTTGATGATTTTAAACTAATTAAAGTAATTTCATTGGTTGTTTTTAATGAATAAAGGTTTATAAATGCATTAAAGGGAGGGAGAAAGTTATCTGATGAAGTCCAGGGTGGACGAAAACGTATGTTATGAAAGAGCGTTTATGTTATAAAGAACATTTTATTGCACAGGGAAATGTTGTGGCAGATTAGGTTAGTCACAACAAACCCACCAGGGTTAAATGAACACATTTCAATTTCAAGTGAGTTGAAAAAACGTTCAGTTACATTTTAAAGTATATGAGGCATCTATTATATTCAGTGCTATGGTTGTAACATCTAGTTACTGTTGCTTTATTTCTGTTTGCTATGTTTAATTGGTTGATTGGTTTTATTGAAGGCTTCAAATGGGTGTGTCTTTGTATTGTATTTAAAAGTTTTTACTTCACTATTTGTCTTGGTTCTGAGGATGTCTTAATGTAGACGAAAGCGCTTAACCAAGCGGATTTGTTACTTTCAAGATTTTTAGATTAAAACTGTGTTTTAGCCTTTTGACTGGCTTTGTCATCTTTATTTTATATAAATATATATATATATATATATATATATATATATATATATGTATCTCTAGTGTTTGCACTGTGTGTGTGTGTGTGTGTGTGTGTGTGTGTGTGTGTGTGTGTGTGTGTGTGTGTGTGTGTGTGTGTCCCTGGAATTCATAAAGAACCCCACCACAGGTCCAGCCAAAAGCGTCTGTTTCCATGATCATAGTAAATACAATTCAGAAGCACATTAGCCACAATAAGGAAAGACCTCATTATTGACTAATTCACATGACTTTGAATGACATGCTGTTACCTCTAGTACTAATAAGCACTTTCCTGCAGTACTAACCTCTGACGTCGTATGCATCACATTGGCAGAGGCATCCCCCATTCACTCAACCATATATACACAGATATAGACACACACACTGCAGTACCTCTTACCTGTCTGTTAGGTTATAGTGAATAAAATACTTCGGTAATACTGTATAAAAACGAATTACAGAGAAACAGCAACTAAGCACACCAAAGATTTAATGTAGTAAAGCTTTCGGGAAACACCCTTCATCAGTACATATTAAACAATTAATTTATAAAACTTTAAATATTTTACATTTTAGATGTATATGTGTATAAGAATGGTAACACACTAGAATCCACCATATATAAAAAGGAAGTAGATGCCTCCAGGTTTCTCAATAAGAAAAGCATGCATGCACCACATACCTTTAAAGGCATAGTGAAAGCCCAATTAATAAGAGCTAGTAAATTGAACACCCTATATATTAAATTCGAGGAACAAGTAAAGGAAATGAAGCAGGATTTCCACAATAGTGGCTATTCAGAACACATGATAAATAAGGAATATGAAGATGTTAAAAAAGAGAGATCTAATAAGTATAAACCTATACTTAGTGGTGGATTACAGGGTGACGATAAACAAAACAATGGGGAACAAACAAGGACCTATTGGAAGGTGAACATAGATTTATACACCCCACTAGTAAAGAGGTTTATAACATTAATGCCTTAACTTACTGTAATATAATGCAAGTGGCCTATTTAGCCACCTGTAATAACTGTACATCATTATATGTAGGAAAAACTACACGGAGGCTAAAGGATAGAATTATAGAACACAAGTCAGAAATAAGAAGGAAGTTACTGACAAATGCTTTAAGTAAACATATTATAAAAGAGGGTGAAAATCATAAATTTAGCTTTAGAGTTATGTCACATGTAGAAATGGGAGTGACAAACGGAGACATGAATAATATGTTGGAACTAAAAGAATATGAGTGGATAATTAGGTTACAAGCAGATGTGAAACCAGGCTTAAATAATGCTGTTAGCCTTAAACCAGTTCTATTAAAAAAACAAAGAGAAAGGCTCTGACAAAATATTTTTATAACAAACAATATCTACAATTTGATAGGATGGAATTACTCTAGACAATGGTTTTAAATTAAGATATGAGAGTAATGTAATTTAAGTTAGTGTATGGTTTTTAGAAGTGTTTGATGTATTGAAATTTATTGTTGTACTATATCTTTTTAAGTAATTAGGCTGGCTATATCATGTGATTAATTGATTCCTCTATTTAAAGTTTTATAAATTAATTGTTTAATATGTACTGATGAAGGGTGTATTCCCGAAAGGTTATAGTGAATCCCTGCTGTAGCAACGCATTGTTTCCCTGCCCCTCATAAATTAAATGATTACAGCCCGTCAGTGAAGGTAGGCATTAGGGCTTCATTCTTCTTCTTGCTCCAAAGCTGCAATGTGATTGTAGACCTGTTGCTCTAGTAACATTTTAAGTGACTCTGAGTACTATTTTAAAATTCTCCCTGGTGTCATCTAGTGCCCCTCCTGGCCTTGTCCAGAAGTCTTCAACATGACTGATTAGAGGTATGGCAGGCAGCTCTCACCAAATGGTCACAACCACATCCTTCACAACTGTTGTCCCTGCTCTGCTCCCTTTAAGTCATGGACTATTACAGTAAGTCATTATTTATGTATGTATTTATTTATTTATTTACCAGGAAATTCCAACTGGACACAGGTCTTTTTTCAGTGGAGGCCCGGAGAGAAAAGCTCCAACAGAACAACATTAATGGCAGACATTAAAAGTTCTGACAATACAACAGAATGCAAACCCTCCTCAGTTAGTGTAGAGGGATAAAGCTCTTGAGTGTTAACAAGCTGCTTCCTGTGAATTGAAACCTTTTTTTTGTCTGTCTTAATTTAACTTTTTTCAGTGACTCATTTAATATTTAGGGTTTCCCTGCTGTCTAATGGTAACACAGAGGTTTAAAGCTGTACTAATGAAATGCTTTGTACCAAGGGTAAAGGGGGCAAGGCTTTTTCCCTGTTCTTCCTTTAACTTTTTAAGTAATACTGAAAGACCACCCTAGTTGCCTAGTGGTGGTGAAGAAAGCTAAAGCTCTGTATTATTAAAAAAACTGCTTTTTGTGCCAAGGGTACTTTAGAAACATAGGGGCAGTTTATGATATTTCA
>NC_056728.1:1711130586-1711155586 GCF_019279795.1 Protopterus annectens
CAATCTGGTGTCCTCACACCACTGTCTTTTGTGAATACTCACATTTAGTAAACATTCAGAAATAAGTGAAAACATGCTGATCCAAAATGGTTGGTTCAGTGTTCTTATTCTTTTTGAACTTACTGAACAGGTTTCCTTCCACTTCAAATGCTCCACCGTCATGTATCTTTATTCTGTCCTCTTATGTAACTGAAAAGTTTCTTGGATTCACTTTTAATGCATTTTGCCATTTCTGTATGTCCATTGTCCCCTGTCCCCTAACCCTTTGCTGTCTTAATTTTTGCTTCTTTGCAGTTTTCCTCCTTTTCTTCTTGTGGCCTTGTTTGAGTTTCTCTTGTCTGGATTTACTATATCTACCTGAAACTTGAAACCAGGAAACTAAGCTGCATGGCTGCACAAACATTTACAGACTGTAAAATGTATGCACAAATTTGTGACATACATAAACACCTGAATTTTTTTCCAGGGAAGCTGTGTACCCTTTAACCCCATGTAAGAGCTTACCTGCTTCCCCTGTTTTCCAAAATACTACCTCAAAGATCACTCCTCAGACAAGATACTAATAAGAGCATAATTTTCATTGTTATGGTGATTCACACTTTCACTTTTCACAGATATAATGAGTATCTACGGAGTACCACCATTTCTCTTTTCATGTGTCCTTTAGCCCTAGTTTTACTCCTACCGTGTCCAAAGACTTCCTACCTTCATTGGCTTCTTCTAGCATACTCTTAATTCTTTCTGTATGCATGTCACCATCTCTGTCCTGTCTTATTTAATAGTATACTAGTAATACCTTTTGCGACTGTTTGTTATTATTAGTCCGCATGCATGTACCATTAACTAATAATCCATTTCTCTTCATTGTTATGACTAGCAGCTGTCTCCTTTTGACATCTCCAGCCGTAACATTGCAAAGTACCATTGTTCCATTGTGCACAACCTGCTTGTTTTTCTTTCCTTTGTCTGGGATAGCACTAAATGATCTTCTTTCTCCCCATTCCTCATTCACATGTCAGTTATTCCCAGTATTTCCATGTTTACATTAATACATTGTTGCTATATAGGAGTACAGTTTCTCCTTCTCTTCTTCAACCATAGCTCACTTAAAGAAAATCTGCCTGTTGTACAGAGGGTTGTGTTGTCCTGCAAGCCTAATGAATCATCAAATCTCCCATGGTTTTCTGATTGTTCCATATATACAATCATATACTGAACTGCTGAATTTTCCATCCATGTTTATAAAGTATGTAACTCAGAAGACAGGTACAATCCCACAATGTTTTAGTGTGATGGCTGTCTGTGGCATTTCCTCATAGTACAGACTATACACATGTATTATTTATTTACTGTGAAAAGTAATGCAGATTTTGTAATGTCCTATATGATAAGTATACATAGTCACAACATCTGTCTGCTGTATCTGATGACAGTGATGCTCTAAATTATAAACCATACAGTAACTAAGAAGTATATTTTTGTGCATTGTACTTATCTTTGTCTGGAACAGCAATTCTTTATGCAGAAACTAAGAATTATTTCTCAGTGGTAGGAGGTGAAGTCTTTTTAAAACCACATAGATGCATTCACCCACCCTTAAATACAATTGTCTGTCTGGAAATAAGGCTATAGTGTAGATGTTTGTCAGCAGACACATGCTTTATTTACACAGACCCAACAGCTTGGGATACTGTATGATGCAAAGTGTTGTTATGCTGCCAGAGTCCTTTGAGCAGGTGGCCTGTGGAGGAGTCGGCACATTCCTTCTAACAGGAAACACAATAAGTGCATTACATTAGTGCCTTGTTTGTACTTGCTATTAATATAAATGCTTAACTCAACAATCCTGAATGTAGTTGTTTGTTTTAACAGTAGGGATGTGGAATCTGGTTCATCTGCTGTGGACTGAGAGCATATTGTGGGAGTGTGTGGGTGCAGCTGGGTAGAGGTTATACAAAGCTAGGATTGCATTAGATCCTAACTTTGAAATGTGTCACTCCTGAAGTGTGCAGGACCCTTACTGATGTCTCAGTGGGGATTTTGCAATGAATGTTTCATGCATATAAATTAGCTTCCATGTTAAGTGGGTGGTGAGAAGCATTCTTCTCATAAATGGAAGTCAGTGTGAAGCACAACACAGATATTTAAAAAAGCATTCAACACACACAGTGAGGCTGTTAGTACATTTATCATTTATTTGCTTTCTTATTTCTTTCTTTTTTTTTTGATAACTGTGTAGCCTCAAAGCAACTCAGTTCTTTTTGTTTTTGAAATGTATGGGCTTTCATGAAAAAATAGAGCATAGTTGCAAGGAAATCATACAGACTTAGAAATAAACATCAAAAACCCATCCATTCTGGAGTGATACATGCTATTTATATATGATTCCCCTAAATGCTGCAGTGCACATGTATGACCAGCAGTATATGCACGTGCTACCTTACAGAACCTGAGACCTTTGCAAAACTGTTGGCTTGTATTATACAATAATAATGAACCAGCACTAAATCATCAAAATCTGTTATGTTCTAATGACTTACAATCCCACAATGTTTTAGGTTTCTGAGTTCATCAGTATGTATTCATCACAAGGATAAAAGGAAGTGAAAGCTTCTCATAATGGAAGTATATGAGGTTCTCTTTCAGTGGTGTGATTTTTACTTTCCTTCCTATGTTATTATGGTGAAGAGTGTGAGGTATATAACAACACCCAGCCCATACATGGGCATGTGATGTAAGGAACACGGTCCTAAGCCTTCCTTGTCTAACAATCCTTCCCATTCTATTATGGTGGGTGGTCTGAGGTACATCACAACACCCAACCCATACATGGGCACATGATGTCAGGAACAAAGTCCTAAACCTTCTGTGTCTAACAGCCCTTTGGGTGGTCTGAGGTACATCACAGCACCCAGCCCATACATGGGCATGTGATGTAAGAAATATGGTCCTAAGCCTTCTATGTCTAACCTGTGTCTAACAATCCTTCCCATTCTATTATGGTGGGTAGTATGAGGTATATAACAATACCCAGATCATACAAAAACACTACTTCCTTTCATGTGCCTTGTATCACCCAGCAATAATGCATTGGGGTCTATATTAGATCAGCAAATGCTTAAACAAGTGAATGCTGATTGATCGACCTTATTTTAGTGAATGTTCAAAATATCGAAGTAACAGAAACCTGAATTTTTTCCCTAGGAAAAAAATCGCTGATCTGATAGTTCAAAATTGTAAGCTTTCTCTTACATAAGGTCGATCAATCAGCATTCGCTTTTTTAAGCGTTCGCTGATCTAATATAGACCCATGCATTTAAAAGACAGTTGTGGAATATCATATACAGTATCAGAGGAGCTCTATATACCTATCTATCTCTCTATTTTTGTTTACCTGGGTAGAGCACTCATCATAATAAACCAATTTCAGGCCCAGTTTGGGAGCACCAATAGACAATGCAGGAAAAACAAGTGACAATTAAACAAATGATTTCCTTTTTTTATCTTCCTCCTCTCCTCTTCACTTGCCACCAGCTCCTGTCCTCTTTTAATTTTGCAGGTCTATGAGACCCACTACCCTTGGCTCAACCCAATCCAAGTCTGGGGCTGGACAGGAGATCAGGGACACTGGTTAAGCTTCATATTGCTGGTGGCGTGTGTGCCCTAATCTCCTCCCACTCCATGGCATCCTTGCAAGCTCTGCAATTGCTGCCTTCTGGTGGTGCATGCATGCTTTCACACACATGTAACCTCCTGCAAACAGTTCACTACTTGGGGCACAGTTTATGCCTGGCTCTTACTGCTGCTAATATTGTGAGTCTAGGCTGTCTCCTCCCCAAGGATGGGAGAGACAGTGTTGGTCACTCACTCCCATCTTCCACCCCTCCTGCATCCATGCCTCTACTTGACACTGTCATCTGAGGCAAAGTAACAGCTTTATCTCTGCTCTACTGGGCCTAACAACAGTTAAACAAATTTTTTGAGTAACAATGACTAAATAAAGCAAAGACTATATGCAATATTTCAGTATTTACATTGAGAAGTCAAGCAATCCAATTATATAGACCAGAAAATATTCCTTAAATAGCAGAAATCAGCAAAAGTCTTGGAAGGCTATATACAGTACTAAGGGTGGGGAAAAGAAAGAATAGAAACAAAGGAATAAAAAGAGAAGGTAATGTGGGTAATGTGATGGGGAATTAATGTAGGCAATTATATGAAAGGTAGGTTATGCAATTAGGTGGCACACATCAACTTTGTCAGTATCACTGAAGTTAGGTGATGTGGTCTGAGGGGACCTTCATTGGACTTCTTTAACATGATACAGTTTGAAATGGGTTATGAACATATTGTAAGAGGTTAAGTGTTTTAGATGGGGCAGTAATTCTCAGAGTGTATGTGCTAGAACAGAAAAGCTGAGGTTTGTGCTTTCTAGTTTTTGTGGGAGTATAGAACTGGCTCTGAGTTTGCTTGTGAGTTAAGGATAAGGTTATAGGATGAGATTTTGTAGAGAGTTTTGCAGCTAATGGAGAGAGTGTTTCAAACTGAAAAATCTTAAAAAATAAGGAATCTGGAAGGAGATTTGCCCTTTGTTTAATGAGAAGCCAATTAGCTTTGGGTAATTGTATGACAGTGATATTTTCCCTATGTGGTAATAAATTTACATGCTTTGTTGGAGAAAGGTCTCTAATAAAACTACATATTTTGCTGGAAATGGTCTGTCCTTTGCCAATGGAGGATCTAGCAGGAAAGGAGAGACAATGTTATTAACTGGTTCTTTATTACTATCCATCACTAGTAAACCCACTAAGACATAAAATCAGTTTAAAGCAAGACATTTATTGCTCAGAATAGAATGGCAGCAAGCTGAGTTTATATGTAATGTGAAATCATATGAAATCTAATTAATTTATAACATGGCAGACTTAAGAACCTGAAACAAGGTAGGCCATTGCACGTGGCACCTTGTAGAATATCCTTTCTAATTGTCATAGTCATAGGTCATAGGTCATAGTTCAGTACTAAGCTAACTGCCCTTGTGAGCCATTTTAAGCCTAGCCAATTATCCCTTGTGAGATATATGTAATGCATATTCATAACTGACAACAGCATAATACAATCATCATTTAGTGCCTACTAAGGCTCAAAACACTTTAGCATGTTCTCATCTCTGAACTGTTCCCATGTGTGGAGTACTTTTCTTACAAAAACAACACTGCATTCATTACAGAACTTGTAATAAGATAAGGACAAACTACAAAGACATATTATTTATGTTTTTAACTGCTTCTCCTAGGTAAGCAATATTCCATAATATTCATTTGTTTTATAACAAAGCAGAACTAAACTTGCAACATTCAGCTGTCATACCCATGACTCACAGATATAAACATGTTTTCTCTTCTAGCTTAACTAGGAATAATTCTGAAATACAAAAATTATTTTGGCAGTTGTAATGTCTAAAATAATTCTGCTAGAAAAAAAAATCCATTCTGACACTTATATTTTAGTACGTCTCCATCTACATGACCCCCCAGACAAGAAAAAAAGTAAATATAATTTTACTTCTGGTTTTCATGATGTGTTTATGAAGGTTCAAAGTTTGTTCAAGCCAAAACTTTAGGTAACTAAAGAAAATATTTGCTTTAATTGTTCAGGTCTTTAATTACAAAGGTATTAGAGGACTTCACAAGTTTTTGATGCATAAAATATATACCACTGCTTTTTTCTTGAATGAGTTCTACTGAAGACTGTTGTTATTTATCCATTTCCTTAGCACATGTAATTCATTTTGTAGCTGCCTTTGTATTTCGGTGTACTGGGGATTGACTAAAATGTAAGCATGTTATTGGCATACTGGACGAGAGGAAGGTGAGGTAGGTCATTGGATATTTTTGCATATATCTGTGAGACCATTCACATTTAAAGATTATATGGAAAGTGCCATTATGATAAGAAATTATTTGCACCTGTTCCATCTGGATTCCACCTGTTATGTATATATTTTTTTAATGTCTAGTTTCAGTTTTTGTGTTACATGCATACACTAATGTTTGGCAAGTTCATCTTTTATGCAGTTGTTTCTTGACATATCCATTTGAACCTATGTTACATCATACAAAACTTTTTGTTTTAATGAAAACACTCAAACAATAAACCAACACACCTCCAGAACACCCCCAAAACCTATTAACTTAATACTACCACACAAAACTATGTACTGCACATTTTCATATATGAAGTCTAACCCTCCTAATAGGAACAATTATCCCAGACTGACAGCCACACTCACAGGTTTGAATTAACCTATAATAAAGGTTATACATGCTAAGACTCATGGTATAGCCTGTGCTTCTACTTCCACTAAGTGCTGTCTTTTTTTTTATTATTATTATTCCCCTCCTAAATTATGAAAACGACTTGAATGATTTCAGAAATCTCCTAACCATTGAAAATAGGAAGTATTCTGCTTTTCTGGTCTACTTATTAGATTGTTTCCATTGAAACATGAAAAACAGATGCACAGTTTTGTTTTACTACACATATTGTGGTGTAAACATTTTTGTGCTATAGGGAAACACTATTCAGTATTCATTGTATTCGGTGTTCTTTTATTTATTTGTTTCCCCTTAAAACTTATTAAATGAAAAGAAGGGCTTTAATCCAGTCATTCTCCTATGCAAAAGTAAGGAAAAGGCATATCAGTTTTATTTATATCATGTCTTTGGTCCAGGCTTTCTTCTCTTTTTATACTGCAGTGCCTGCATTTCTTAGAACTGAACAAGAAGGAAGAAAGAAAGAAGGAAAAATTGGGGCACATGTTAACTTTAGTATCCCCATTACACATAAAATTAACTGAAAAAGCTTTACTTTATAGCATGCAGTATATGCCATGTATTATAAAATATTGTTAATAACAAAATTTTGTTTTACTTACAGTTAACTCTTTCCTTCCTCTTCTCATCTCCTAAATCTTCTTCCAAATCTTAATGACTTGAAGTAGGGCATATGCTTTGGAGTCCCCTTCAAGTTTAACAAAGTCAAAAAAGTGCAATATTTCCAGGTTTTCTTGTTTCACCATACTTCACAAATATAATGAATACTTTGTAATCCAACATTTATTCATCATTTTCTGAATTGCTGGTTTTCTTCCTATTGATCTCCATCTCCCAAATCCAGTCGCTGGTTCATTTACAATGTAATCCTGGTTCTTCTAGTCACCTCTTGTACTTTTTCTATCTCTCAAGCATTTTCCTTTGGAACATTGGCAAAGGTTTCACTGACATAGTGTCTCTACAGGCTTTATTATCAGATGAGTAAGAAGCAGAATCCCATCCTATTTTTGTATGTTTTGCAGCAAAGAATGATTCTGACCTTTCAGGAAAAAAAATCTAAAAATAGCTGGACATAGTAGCTTGAATCTCACACCTGCTTCTTGACATTCCCTGATTGCTGGAATAAATTTATCCATCCTCTGCCTGGTGCACAGTGAGTAAACATTTTCCACAAAGACTGTACTGTCTCCCACTTTTAGCAATTTGTCCTTCTGCCACAATTTTTTTCAAAATCTACACTTTCTTCTGGTAGGATTACATCTTTACTATTAAATGTTTGGGTTGCTTTCTCATGGCCAGGTTTGGAGCATACACAAGATGTACCTTTTCAATTAACAACTCCTGCTGTGGAATATCAGTCTAGTTGCTTATCTGTGCTTTCATAAAATTAATATAGTCTGTTCCTTCCAGTTTCTCTGGTATAGCTGAAGATCATAGGTTTCTCCTATGTGCACTGTCCTCTTATTCTACCATTTTTGAAACATCTCTTTTTGAGCAGTCTTATACTTAGCCAGCTTTTTCTTCATGTTGACCTCTGATTTTTGCAGTTTTATCAGATTATCTAAATATCTGTTTAAAGCTTCTTCCATTTTTTTCCAGCCATTTGTTGTTTGAGTTGATAAACTCCTTCAGTGTTTTGTTTATTTTAACCAGCTCTACGCACATTTGATTTATTTTTCCTATAGATTACTGAAAGAGGTGTCTTGCACCAAAGCTGAACTTGAACTTGAAACCTTGAAAACTTAAACTTCATTTTGCTGAACAGCTGCAGAATTCTTCCCAGTCAGTGTTTTCTCCTCAACCTTTGTGATAGATTTTCTTTTAGGTTCTCTGAATTTTTTGCTGGCATCCAGGTAGTGCAATTACTAGACACTTACTGAAATTTACTCAAAAAGAAAAAAAAAATCACTGGCTGTATTTTCTAAGTTTCTGTTTTCACACTGATAGAGCAGAAATTAAGCTATTATTCAGTGTTCCACCATCTTGGAAGTCCAAGGATTGTACTGTTGAATATATTTTGACATTTGGAGGCAAATTATCTTTCCAAATATTTTATCTGCTTTCTTTGGAAGAAGCTTTACTAAATCTGTTTTTTTTCAGAGTTGGAAATGTTATTTTCAATAATACAGAGATTGTAAATGTGCAGTAGAGAGGTGGTAATAAAATGATTCCAGAAGTAAATGAACCATGGATGTAAACTATCTAAAGCTGTGGAGACATGTAAAGGAATTTGATACATGCATGCTGCAACATTTTGGGGAGGTTCAATGTAATTAGATTTGTTTAATATAAAAAGTGTTGCGTAAGGAGGAGAGGAATGTGGTTGGGATGGAGGGAGGGAGGGAATGGATTGTGAGATGGGTGCAAATTATTAAATTCTTTATAAACCTGCAGTTGGAAAGTTGCTCATGGGTGCATTAAAGGAAATTTGAGGTACCTGAACATGATGCATTTTTAATGGTAATAAGGTCAATTTAGGTTTGAAAAAAAAAAAAGGAAAGTTGTTTATTTTGAAACACTTAGATGTATGTCTGCATATGGATTGCTTAGCTATGTTACAGAGTATTAATTGATTGCATTACTCTTTGGTTGGATTTTGCTTCCATTTAAGCCATAACTGATCTCTTACATTTGTGACTGCTTTTGTCCTTTGTTTAGCCATTGGTTTGTGCTGTGTTTCTGAAGTACTGAAATAGAAATAATGTGACTTAAAGCTGAAGGAGGGTGCTGGTTAGGGTTTATGCTGCAGAGTTTTATGAAGAAAATATTGGAGACCAACCCTTGGTGGCAAAGTGGGTGTTTTAGATTTTTTTTTAATGTTGGTTGATTATTTTTGCCTGAATTAAATCCACCTGGGGGAGATTTTTGAGGTAGCTGTTGACTGTGAAAGTAGTAGAACAGTAGCCACTGAATGTATGAGGATGAATAGAAATTTAAGAAATATTAGGAGGATTTTTGGTAATTAGAAAATCAATAAGAATTGGGCTTCAAAGAAACAAAGAAAGATGGCTGTTTAGGCACAGGACTGTGGACAAAAGGTCAGGGGGAAAAGTAATTAATCAACCAGTTCCACGTGTAGAAAGGAGAAAAATCACAGGATGGATGACAAATAGAAATGGGAGCAAGAGTGACAGAGTTTAAAATAGCTCCACAGGAAGAACAGCTCTGTAAGCTGTTTCAAAAGATTATGGCAATTGTTGATGATGTAGGTCTAATGAAGAAAACAATGAACGACCAGCAATAAAAAGTAAACAAGCTGAAAGAAATAATCCAGGACTTGGAAAAAGTCAGAGCAGCTCTGTAAACAGAGTGCAGGAACCCAATACAGGGCTGACAGAAACAGAACAAAAAGCTTCAATGGCAAACAGAAAAACTGGATAATCTAGAAAACAGATCCTGGAGCAACAACATAAGGCTATTAGGGGTGTCAAAGCATGTCCTGGATACAGAACTGGAAAATATGTTGCTAGAATTGTTGGAAACAAGACTGTATTTACATAGATTACAAGAACTGCTAATAGAAAGGATCCACAGAGATGGTAGAATTAGAGGTGTAAAAGGAGGGAAATTGAGATGCACATTAGCAGGCCTGCATAGCTATAAACATAAAGAAGAAATTGTGAAGCAAACCAGAACAGTTAAACTGACTCCTCTTAATGGCATATTCATAAACTTGTGGAGAATTATTTGGACTCACTGGATAAACTTAGAAATGAGGCAGCTGACTTGGGACCACTGAAAGCTAATGGAATACTGCATGGATGACTACACTGCTACCTTAGCTGTAATATGCTGCAGAGATTGTGCACAAAGCAAGATGGATCAAATGACACAAAATAATTAATTCAAATAACTCACCAGAAATTGACTGGCAGACAAACTTGCCAAAGGTCAGAGAAGAGATTGAATTGCAAAGAACATTTGATGTAGATACACTGATGTTAAAAAGAAATGAACAGGAAGTAAACAAAGGAGTGATGTCAACAAGACATGTGGGGCAGACATGATCCTGGGCATAACAGATAGCAGAAATGGCGGGAAGAACATGGAAAACAGAGGAAAAATGAGAGGAGTGCATAATAAAGATAAAGTAAGAAAAAAACAAGAAATTGGTCAAAGCAGAAATCCAGGAGAAGAGGAAAGTCCAGCTGTGATCACTGCAGAAGTAGGGACAAAGATAGAAGAAGCAGAAGAACACACTGTCAACTAAATAAAAAAAAACAATGCAACTGAACCCTCAGGGTTTTAGCTATCCAGTGGTGGATCCTGGAGTGCCTGAGCAGTTGGAACTAGTCAAAGGAGGAAAGAAGAAAAGTAAAATGGAAAAGTGCCTTGAAAATCAGACCAGAGGAGGAGGGGAAAGCCAAGGGGTCGGAAGCCATCAAGAAATGAGCATCTTAGTCTTACAGGGAAAGATGAGAGAAAAAATTAGAGGCAGTATAAGAGAAAAAAATGAGTGTTTGTACTTAGTAAACTCCATCGTCTGCAGGCATTGGGTCATGAATCAAGTAAAAAAACTCATAGACTAAAGTCATTGATGTGACAGGACAAAATGAGGTATACAAGACTAAAAAGGACTACAAGGATCTATGACTGTAGGGTACTATTCAGTGTTAAGATTGTTTTAATGTTGTGTGCTCTGGCAGTAACAGAAACATACTGGGCAAAGGGAGAGGACACAAATAGGCAGATTGCTCTTACATGGACTTTTCCATAATATAGCACATTTTATAATATTTGTACTTTTATTTAAAATTAAGCATCCCTTTTGAAGCAATAGGCAAAAGTGTTGTTGCACCAGAATGAAAAATAAGGGAAGTAGATAAAGAAATAATTATGGAAAATAACTACAGGAATGGAGAGAAATAAATCAGAACAAACAACAGAGAGGAGGCAATAATTGAGACGCAAAGGTAAGAAAGACAGGACCAAAACAGAACTGGGACGCATACCTCTCAACTTCTTAGCACAAGAAATCTGAACAAAGCCTAAAATAATGAGGGACAAAGGCCCAAAACTAGGGACAAATTTTAAATATTGCTCTTATATACTTAGAAAGTTGCTAGAATAAAAGGATGTATGTTAGCCTGCATTTTCTGAAGGATATGAAGTCTGAAACTCAAATGATTGTCATTATTTAGTGACTTTAATCCTCATTGACTTGCCAGAAAAACACAAATTTTATGAGGAACAGACCAAAAATATGAGGCAAAAATCTGGACATTCTGCAAAAATCTGAAGAGTTGAGACGTATGCTGGGAAGAAAGGATACGGTGAGTGACCCAAGTCACTGTCAGACTTTCTCAATTTGCAGGCTGGCTATCAAGAAATACAAAAAAATATTCTTTGGTTGGGTGAGTGGGGGGGGGGGGCATGTGTAAGGAAAGCCAGAGAGCAGAAGATCCAGTTCAGCAGGAAAGCTCAGGAGAGGAGAGCTGTTCAATGTCAGTGATGTGTGTGTGTGTATATGTGTGTGTGTGTGTGTGTGTGTGTGTGTGTGTGTGTGTGTGTGTGTGTGGGGGGGGGGGTTACAAAACTAAAGAGAACAACAAGACCCGTTGCTCCTACTACTGTTTGAACTGTCTGGGTGTCCTTCCTCCACATTGCCCTCATTTCTGCCTACAAAACCTGGTATTTATGACTTTGTGTCTCTCTGTACATAAGACACTGTAGTCATTGGGCATAGTGATTTTAATAATCTGGTTTTCTCGTATATATTTTTTTGAACTGTTGGAACTGTTGGTAATGGGTGATCCCGTATGATATACACTTCATTTTCTATAATGCTTTGCAGCTCACGTTTCCAATGTTTTTCAGCTACTTCAGTATTATAATGTTTGTATAATCCCCAATGCAACAGTCTTGTCACATTATTATGCCTTTTAGTATACATACCTTATGCCGTTAGTCTATCACATCCGCCAATAAGATGTGCAACTGTTTCCAATTCTGTTTTACAGAACCTATATTTGTCTGTTTCTCCCACATGTTTAATGGACTTTGTAAACCAATGTGCACATAGTCCATTATCTTGAGCCTCCAATATTAACCTTTCATCTTTTGGCTTAAATTCACCTCTCCTTAACCATTCCTACCTGCGATCCTGATTGACATGAGGTTGTTACAAGAGTTTTCTGTACTTACAACTATATTTATGAATTATCCATATTTCTTGCCTTCTCATCTGATCCTTCACCTTATATTCTTTCTCTTGCTTTTGGTATATTCAGTTGCTGCCTGATTTTTATCTACTTCTGGATTGATTTCTATTCCCACTTGACATCAATATGCTTCTGCTAAACTAAGCAGGGAAGTCATCTTAGACTTAATTTCCTCATGTTTTAAAACTTTCACTATGTTTGAATCTTGTGAGGTCAGCAGACATGTATGCATTGTTATGATTGCAGATCTATACATGTAATCAATTTTGTGGAAGCCCATTCCTCCTTTAGAATGGGGAATATATAATCTTGGTATACACCGATTTTTATAAACCATTTGATAAGCATTACGCATTTTTTTGCTTCCTGTCCAAATGATCCAATACCTTTTGGGGCCAGTCAGTCCCTCCAAAACTATAAGTTAGGACAGGCAGAGCAAATTGGTTTATAGTCTGGACTTTGTTCCTAGATATCAGAACCATTTTCAGTATTAATTTTAGTCTTCTAAAATATTCATTACTAAATTTTATTTGCATTTGTTCATGTTTTATTGTTGATCCTTCATCAATTCACAAGTATTTATACACTCCCTCTTGCTCAGGTTCTGTTATATGACATTCCTGTCCCAGACTGTGATATTTTCTTGGTGCTGCAGGTTTCCCGCTTTAAATGTTGCTTTTGCACATTTATCAAGACCAGATGACAGTAGGACATTCCTGATGGAGCTCATGGATTATGTGTCCCTTGCTGGTATGAGCCTAACATTGAGCAGCATTCTACCTTTTCTCAGGATATGCCATGATAGAAGCAGAATCAGCCTGAGAGGATATGGTAGATGACCAAGTTGCTTTGTCGGGGATGCTGTGCACCTGATCCCTTTAGGCTTTCTTATATTGGCTAAAACCTTGTTCTCCCCGAGAGTCCCTTTGTAGGCATTGCCAATCTGATAAACCTTCCAACATAGCAAAATCAACACAAGAACAACTAAAGGTATTGCTGCTTAATCACAGGAGTAAAATTCTACCAGCGGCAGGCTTCTCACCCCGGAGAATGTAGATATTTGTGCAGACACTGAGACTTGGTTTAAACCTGTTTACTGCACCTTTGCAGTGCAGTGCTACAATGCCTTCCACACATTTAGACCAGCTACTGTACAGGAAGGGATAAACAGTGGAGATGTCTCAGTTTACATAAAAAAACATACATACCTCAAGATTGGTCAATTACTGTGATGCACTTAAGGCTCTCCATGTCTGAATTACCATATGCAAAGTCCTATATCATATCCTTGCAAGCTGTAGGTCCCATTTCTTGACCCAAAAAATTCATAACACATACTTAGACAGCAACTCAACACCATATTTATGGATGACTTTAACTACCCCACTATGTGACATCAGTGGATGTTATCCTGCAATTTGAGTGTCATATTGGTGGCAGTGGTGCATCTATGCCATCCCATTTGGTGGCAGTGTTGCCAGCCCAGCATCACATTGGTGACAGATGGGAGGATAATGAAACTGTAGTTATTCACCCTAAAATAGCTTTGTTACAAAAGCTGTTTGCATTAACCCTCATATCCACTAGGTAAATATATACAGAGGTTTTTGTTGTGTACACATTTTATTTTTTGGTCAGCTTAATTTAGGATCAGGAAGAAAATGAGCTCTTCTGAGAACTATGCTAAAATGGTGGCACAGTGAGAAAGTTAGGCCAAGCCAGGGGAATCCAACAACCTAATATGTCTAAAGAGAAGATGGTGGCAGCTTTGTTCATCATGGAGAGAATATGTAGGAGGTAGACAAAAGGTTGCCATTCAATTCCAAAAGGACTTTAAAACCCAACTGGAATTTACAGAGACTGGTACTTGAAGTCAAATGTATAGAACTTGAGGCATCTGATGAGATGCAACTGCTGGAGGTGCATAGAGGGCAGCCACAAGCAGAAAGAATCTAAATGGGAACACTCAGATCTGCTCTGAGTTACAGCATAATGGCACTAAATATACAGAACCAACTGATATTGCCAACATCCTAGTAGATAGGTTCAGTGCTAACTTTACCCCCCCTCTCACCCCCTAGAGGGCCCATCTCTATACCAGAAGAATGCAAAGTTCCTATAATCACGGCTGCACAGGTAAAAAACACACTCTCCAAAGCCAAAAACACAGCATCCATGGGACCTGACAATATCCCAGGCTGCATTCTACATGAACTACAGAATGAACTGGCACCCTACCTAAGTACCATGTTCAATCATAGCCTCACCTCAGGCTTTGTACCCACTGAATGGCGCACCGCGACAGTTATCCCACTCTACAAAGGGGGAGCCACGACGGACCCTGGGAACTACTGCCCCATTAGCCTGACGAGCCTGGTCTGCAAGGCCATGGAACATATCATCGTGGAACTCATAAACAAAGACATTGGTAATCTCCAAACTCTGGACCCTACTCAGTTTGGATTTGTAAAAGGCAGATCATGTCTCCTAAACCTGATTGACTTATTTGAAGCAGTCACCAAAGCCATAGATGAGGGTAAAATGGTTCACACAGCTTATCTAGATCTCGCCAAGACTTTTGACACCATCCCCCACTCTGGAATTATAGATAAGCTCACTAAACTAGGTATAAATTCCTATGTCACAAGATGGGTTGCCAACTGGCTCATGGACAGAACCCACACTGTGAAAGTAGCGGATTCCAAATCCGACATCAGACCAGTGACAAGTGGAGTACCACAGGGTTCAGTCCTGGGTCCTATCCTGTTTGGTATCTACTTCTCTGAAGTGCAGGTCAACACAGAAGGTCTTTGGCTAACAAAGTTTGCAGATGACTGCAAACTAGGAGCTATAATCGAAACTCCTAACGATGTGGACAAACTACAAAAGGGCCTCAATAAGACAGATACCTGGTGTCAAAGCCATAGCCTGAAGCTCATTGCTAAAAAGTGTATTGTCATCCCCTTTGGTAAAAACTCTGTACCCATGAACTACCACATAGCTGGTAGTCTACTTAATGCCGAAAATGTGATAAGAGACCTTGGGACACAGGTGGACAGTAGTCTCTCCTTTGATAATCACATTGCCACAGTGGTCAGGAAATCCTTCTACATGGCTCATCTCATCACAAAAGGATTCTCATCCAGAAAAAAAGAGGTCATTGTTCCCCTCTACTCATCACTCATTAGACCCATTATAGAGTACAACACCCCTTTTGGTATGTACCTCAGAAGACATCTACAACAACTGGAAAGACCACAGAAATACCTCACAAAGAGGATTATTGTCCTTAAACAGATGCCCTATGCAGACCATCTCAAAAAACTACAGCTTTACTCCATCGCATATCGCCTACTCAGGGGCGATCTCTGCCTAACATACAAAGCTATGTCAAACCCAGAGCTGTTGGACATGCTCCACTTAAAGAAATCCCAATCCCTCCAAGCTACACGCTCTAGGGACCTTAACCTTGTCACCACAATAAACAGAGCATGCTGGAGGGATAGATTCCTGTCCCAGAGACTTCCCATACTCTGGAACAGACTACCTATCTATGTCAAACAGAGCTCTTCATCAGCATTCTTTAAGAAAAATCTTGATGATTGGATAGAAAATGGGAAATTCACCCCGGGGATCACTTCTGTGGCTCTGCTATAATTTTCTTGGGTGGCGAAAGCCGGGGTACATTTTTTGGCTAGGCTTGTATGGGCCCTAGGGCCAATATCCTAGTACCTACCTATGAACCTATGAACCTATAAAAGCAAAGGCAGCATAAAAAATCAGTGATCATCCTACACCAGAGACACATGCATTGTGAAGAAAGGGAAAATAATATCCAGGAAGCCCAGGTCATCTCAAACGTACTTCCTCAATATAAGGAGGGGAATAAGTTGAATTGGGTGTGGGTGAGGGTTTTAACTCCCTTGATGACAGGTAAACCAAAGCATGTTTTGTTTAATCTCAGGATGCTGATTGCTTAAATTATGCAAAAGTTAAAGAATGTTTGCTTGCTTGTTATAAAGTGACACCAGAGTTGTTCAGAAAGAAGGTTACAGAATACAAAAGGAAGACAGATGAAAGTTTAACTTAATATATTGCAGAAATTGTCACTTCTTTTCACAGATGGGTGACTGGATGAAAGGTTAGCACATATGAAATGCTTTCCGATCTTTTGGTGAAGGAGCAATCCATTAGCAATATGCCTGAGGATTTGGTTGGCAGACAGGGAATTTAACACTGCAGAGGAGATGTAGAGGAAATGGGACCTTCAACTAGATAGCAGGTTATCACAGCATGAGAGGAAGAACCAGCACTACACACTGGTATAAGGGAAGTCATGGGTAGCCTAAGCCATACCAACTTATTACACATGACAAGAGAGAAGCCATGAGTTTTGGTACCTGCCCAGTTTTTGAAGTTACATGTTTCAGGCAACCTTAAAGGCAATACCCAGCAATGTGCCAAACTAATAGTGAATGGGACCATCCTATGTGGAGCCAGAGGATATAGCAGATCTGCTGGCTGATACATCTATCCCCATGTTTTCCCCTGTGTCACCCCTAGTCACCTCTCCAGGAAATACTCACACTGTTCCTCCACCAACTATTACTAGGGATCAGGTCCTCACTGCACTCTCTAAGGCTAACCCATGCTTCACTGTGCCTTGATAATATCCAAGGATGCCTGCTAAATAGCATGACACATAAACTGCCAGGGTCACTAGACTCTCTATATAGCCATAGCCTCCTGACAAGCTTTGTGCCAAATGAATGGAGGACTACAACAGTTATCCCTCTACACAAAGGGGGGTATGGAAGGAATTATAATGGATATGATAAACAGTGATACAGGAAACATACAGACAATGGACTTCTTCAATAAAGTCACTAAAGCTATGGATGAGTGGAAAAAACAATACAGCACTTGGGGCTGGGCATTGTACAAAACTAGGCATAAACCTATGTTACCTAGTGTATAGCCAGCTGGCATATTGATAGGACACAATAAGTTAGGAGAGGGAAATCCACTTCTACAATGAGGCCAGTCACTAGCAGAATCCAATAGTGATTGAGACCTCTCCTTTTTGCATCTACTTCTTAGATGTCAATGCAAACATCAAGGACATCTGGCTGACTAAGTTTGCAGATGACTGCAAATTAGATGTGGTCACTGAATCCCCTAAAGACACAAATGTTCTTCAAGAGGGGCTGACACAGCAAACAACTGGTGTCAGAACCATGGACTAAAACTCCATGCAAAAGAATTGCATAATAGTAGTGTATGGAAATAAGGCCATCCCTGGAAGATATCACATTGATAATACACCCATAAAAGTAGACTCAGTAGTCAGGGATCTGGGAATGGATGTTGATAATAATCTGTCCTTTGACCTCCATGTGCCTACTGTGGTCAGAAAATCATTCTATTTTCTATAATTTACAATTAAGAGAGTGACATCCAGGTCCATCTAGGTCCAAGGAGGTAATTATTCCACTGTACTCAGCTCTTATCTGATCAGTCATTGAAAACAATGCACCCCTCAGCACATACCTGACCAGGCTCTTGAAACAGCTTGAGAGACCACAGAGGTTCCCCACAAAAGAGTACAGGGAGTAAGCAACAAATCCTATGCAGATCATCTCAAAGCTCTATCCCTGTACTTGGTCTCCCATAGAATGGTGCATCGTTAACTATGTCTAGCTACAAGGCATCCTCTGTTTCCACACTGATGGATTTTTTGTATATCCGCAAAACAATAGCATCAGAAATGTCCATTCTAAGGACCTAAATCTGTGACATAAATAGGACATGTTGGAGGGAAAGATATGTGTCTCAAAGAAGGTCTTTTCTCTGGAGAAAACTTATCTTTCATGTGAAGCAAAGCTTATCCCTAATCATATTCAAAAATAGCTTGGACCAATGGATGGGAATTCATAAATTTACCCCTGGTTTGGCACCTATGTCCCTACTGGACAGGAGTAGCCTGTGAATGCCTGATGCATGCAAGCCTATATCATAACTCATAAAATGCCTTGGGGTACTGACACATCAGCAATATTTTAGTAAAGTTGAGGTAAGCTTGGTTAGGCTTAAAATGGCTGTTGAGCTGATAGCCTAGTAACCACCTATGATCCTATACGTATAACAATATGGAGTATGTACGGCCTCACCTTCGACTGAAGTAGGGAGGAGAACAAAGGTCTCAAGGAACTTCAAGACAATAGCATTATACCAATAGTGTGATGTTTAGTGACAACAGCTATTCCTAACTATCACAGAGGTCTGTATCCTATTCAGGTGGAAAGGTAGGAGGCAATTGCCAAAAGGAACACAACCTTGGGTATAGCAATAGTCAAACCTGTAGTGTCCAGATAGAAGAGAACTACTTGTCTAGGCAGTCCACTCCAGTTAAGGCCTTAAGTGGAAAACCTTTTCCAGCACTTTTGGCCAGTGCCTACCTTGACTGGGAAAGGGCAAGATGGCAGGCAGGGGCTGTGTTTGAGAGCCTGCAGACATACTAATAGAGAGTGGTTTTGACTGTCATATGCACCCTTGTGTGAAAAAGCAGTAGGGAGAGACCCATCCAGAGCCCACACCTTCATCTGGAGCTGGTGATGTGGCTACCACAGGGAAAAGATGACCAGGAGCACTTCAGAACCACAGCAGGGGAAATGTGCTGGGCTTCCCCGTGAAGGTAATGCTTCTAAGAAGAGGTAAATGATAGTAGTCAGTCAGACCTTGAAGCACCACTGGCAGATGGTAAGGGGCTTCCTTTGGAAGAGGAGATGGAGAGGGTCAGTAAGGAGGAGATGAGGCAGGTTCAGCTCTCAGAATCTACTTTACAGGACTTAAGAGAGGTATCCAAGGAGGCTTCAGATACTTAAGGCCCGAGGCAGTCCATAGACTGGGACAAAAAATTGCTGTACAGGAAGAAGACCCCTGAAGGAGGGCTACAGGAAGAAGAAATACAGCAATTGGTAGTACCCAAGGCCTACCAAATAACACTTCTGACCATAGCCTATGATATTCCTTTTGTAAGTCTTATGGCCATAAAACATACTAAAAGATGCCTTATGCAGATTTTTTATTGACATGGGATTGCAAAGGCTGTAACTAGGTACTGCAGATCTTGTGAGTGGTGACAGAATGTTAGCAAAGTTGAAGAAAAAAATAAATAAAATACCAGAAACTACAGCCAGGAGTAAAGTGAAGAAAAATGCCAATATTGGACAGTGGCAATCTACTAGAAAACTTGAATAACAAGCCACAAAAACATTTTACGTAAAAAACGTTTATTCTCCATTTAAATGTTTTTTTGTCTCTGCCAGAAATGACTTTGTCAGAATTGAAGATCCAAACTAAGAACCAAGTTTTAAAAAAATGCAGAAAAACGTCACATGATCAATTATGTGTAAAACCATACAAAATTACTCAAAATATTTGAAAGGCATTGAGAAAGAATGTTTAAAAATTGGATGAAATACATTTATCAGAAATCAAATATCATATCAAGTAATACTTATTGGTTACTATGACAGAATTTGATTTAATTCCTTTTAATAAGTTTTAATTTATGTATACGGTTAATATTAATAGAATAATTCAAGCCTGGCTGCTTACTGGCATTCAACATATTGTCTCTTGTCTTGCTCAGTATGGTGTTGTACAATTTGTTAGTATTTTGTAACTTCAAATCCTCCAGCTTGTTGTTTACATCTCCACCTCTCCTATCACCATACACACCATCAAAAAAATATATATTAAAATTGGTGCATCTCTGAAAATGATTAAAAATAGCATTTTTAGCATTCTTATTCTTCGCTGCATACCAAAGTTCAGAAATTCTCTCAAATAATTGCCTGTTAATTTTTCCAGTATAAGAAGAATCAGAAAAAAAGACGTAGCGCAGTAAACAATGTGTTCACTGCTACAGTCATAATTTTAATAGTAATACTCTGTTCAGCACGGGTTAGAATGTAATTAATTAAAAAACTTGCACCACTTACACTAATTACATGGGAAGGTTCCAACTTCTCCATTCATAACATCAAATCTCCCAGGCTTTGACTCAAACTCTAATGAAATGATTCTGTTTTTGCTAATAAATTTGGCACTGAAACTATCTCACCTAATAAAACAGGGTACCCCATAAAATCGTTCTAGTCCTCAAGAACAACATCCCTAACTGAAGCTGTATTAACATTGAACGTCAAAGCAATGCATGATGAAAATCAGAGCTGTTATTAATATCTCCTTTACTATGAATGCTTGCCATTGTGCCTCCTTGACCATGAATGCCAAAACTGAGAATTAGTGAATAAAAAACACTTTTTACTCTGGGTACAACAGCAAAAATAACATTAATGAAAGTATCTAAATGCCCTCTGTCTGTAAAAACAATTTCCATAAATAAATGTCATTTTTAACAGAGGGACTCAAAAGCTGAAAAGGTGGCTAGGGGAAGTTAAAGTTACTCGGCTTATTTAAGAAGGTGGTAAATTGATACCTGCATTATCCAAAATTGATGTAAAGTTTAGCTTCCAAGCATATAACTTTACATCACTGATAGTACATGTAACATCTGCCCACCAGGAAGGCACAAATCATTTAGTCTGATGTCATTTAAACATTGCAATTCAAATTAATTACCTTATATCCCAGAATATTATTTTGAATGCTGATAATTTTGATTTTTTTTTTAAATAATGATCACTATTGCAGCAACCAAAGCTAAATGGGTTAGATCCTGCTTAGGATATGAGCACTGGCCAGAGTATCACAGCTTTAGGGCTCCTTCCACACAGTCTAATCATAAGGAGGCTCAAAGAGAGCCGTATAAAAGGAGTGGTTAGGGTGTCAAAAGCTTCATCGCTTTCTCGTTGCTGTAGTATGTTTGTCAGTTATCACTCTTCCAGGCTGACAGATAAATATCATTCGGGGGAATAATACCTTCCACTCATGGTGCTTCTGTGAAAACTGTAGTTTCTGAAGAAAACTATGATTTCTTGTTGGAGAAATTATTGTTTTTTTATTTCTAAACTACAAGGGTCTCATGTCTTGGTCATGGTAGTGTTGTACCATCTGTCAGTATTTTGTATTAGATTTAGGGACTTCAGTCCTGTTTAAAAGTGTTTTGCTAGAATAACATTTGGTGCTTAGTGTACTTGTTTTTGAAAATAAAATTCTGTTAGAAGGGTTACCAGTGCTTACTGTTTCTACTAATCAGTACACAGAATTCTTTTTCAGCTTGGACATGGAGCTGTCTGCAGTATCCACGGTTGTCCTCTCCTTGCTTGCAAGATGAAAATGTCGAGTAAGGATCTGGGAGTAATAGCAGCTCCTTTGACGCCTCAGTCATGGATGAGTGATAGAAAGTGTGTCTCCAGAGCAGAGAGGCACAGGTTTTTACTCTCAAATCTTTATATTTCCAATGAATGATGACATTTGAAGATCAGTACTTGAGCTTTCTTTTCTCAACCTGTATATAACGATACCACCTTTCAAGATACTGCCACTTCCAACCTTGTCACCCCCTTATCCCTTCTCTCAGTTACATGGTTACTCTGGACCTGAAGAATACCTCTCACCATATCTGCAAGCAGTTCAGGCATTTCTTAAGATTATCTGTACATGGATCTCACTATCATTTCTCTGTCTTACCTTTTGGGTTATCTACTGCTACGTGGGTATTTACAAAAAGATTGGCCCCAGTAACTGCATACTGCAAACTTCAAGACATTCATATCTTCCCATATTTGGATGACTGTCTTATGAATGCAGACTTTTCTACCAACTGCCACGACTCCTTAAATTTTGCAATGAACCTTCTACTCAGTCTGGAGTTTCAACTAAATTTACCAAAATCTTCTCTAATTCCTTCCCATGGGCTTATGTTTTGGGGAAGCCTCCTGGATACTTTCCATAAGAAGATACTTTCTTGCTGAAGACAAAGTAGATGTGCACAAAGACATATTTCTGAACTTTTCTAGACAAACTCTAGTTTCTTCCAGAGAGAATATCTGGATATTGGTATTCATACTGTCTGTGATCACTATGATCCCAGACTTCACATAAGGAAAAGTCAGTGTTTCCTCACATCAGTGTGGTCATATCATCAGCACCTACTGAGTTTTCAAGTTACAGTGTTCCTTTTAGTAAAAAGGGAGTTAGTTTGTTGAAGGAACCAACTGCCTCTCAGTGTAGGCCTTCACTTTTCCCTGCCATGCCCCTATCAGTTTGTTGCAACAGAGTTCTCGGATTTTGCATGGGGAGCAGTATCACAGTGTATAAAAGTAGAAGGTTTGTGAAATGTGTAGGATAGAAAGAAGCACATAACTTTCAAAGAGATGATGTCAGTAATCAATCCTCTGAAATCCTTGAACCACCTCTGGACATTAAGTGATCAAAGACAACACTACAGTAGTGTGGTTGAAATGGTGGGAGGTAAGTCCTATCCCCTTTGAAGACTTCTTATGATAGTTTCGGAGACAGATACCTAGCTTAGTTTGATTCTTCAGGCTTCAGACATACTGTCAGAACAAAATATAGCTGCAGACAAGGTGAACAAGACAAAGACAGATCCCCATGAAAGGAAACTTCACCTGGGATCCCCAAAAATTGATCTATCTCTGGATAGCACCTCAAATAGGCCACCATTTCTATTAATACCAAGAGATCTTCTGAAGATCCAGAAGAACTTAACCAAGATTATGGTGCTAATTCCTTTTTGGCCCAGGCAACAGTAGTTCTCCCTTCTTTTCAATCTTGCCTAGGGCAGTTACCATAGGCTCCTGCACAGAGTAGATGTTTTCACACAACATACCACAAGAGTTGTTTGATACAACCCAGGCTGGAAACTCTACAACTGATTGCCTGGATGGCAATTTTGATTCATTTTAAATACTTGTCTTCTGACAGCATGCAGCAGGTACTAAAGGAGGCTGGAAAACCTACTATTAGAAAGTCACGCACAAGTAAATGGAAGTGATTTTCTAGTTGGTGCCTAGTTGGTGCCTTTCTAAGAACCATGATCCTTTTAAGGCCAAATTGCCTGTGGTGTTAGATCATTTTTTGTGAATTATTGCCTCCTGGTTTAGCATACTTTTCCATCAAGATTCATTTGTTAGCCTGCTTTGCTTGTCTGACCTTCCTATGAAGATACGAAAAAAGGACTATGAGTTTCTAAACAGACTATCTTAAGATGGTTGTCACAGGCTGTTTCTTTCTGTTATTCTTGCCATGATAAACCATATCTAGGCTGGGTCAAAACCCATTCTATTAGAGGTTTGGCTTCTTAACTGGATTTTGTAGAAAGGATTGGTCTCTAGAAGTATTCTAGAGACACCTCCTTAATAATCAGTGCATACTTTCACCAAGCATTAACATTTGGACTCTTTCTAAGTAAAGACCCAGTTTTGTGAGGACCACTCTTCAAGGTTTATTGGATTCTTGATTGATTCCCCCTCCCTGTTCCACTAGTCATGATAATCTACCCATTTTGCATCGGCTATTGCAGCGGTGATCATTATGTTGGACATAATGCAGCTGTGAAAGTTAAACTTAATATAACAGCAGATGTTTTAATAGATGAGGGCTGAGGTAGTCATTCCCTTCCATCATCCCCATTGTTTATCTATATATGTAATGCCACAATGAGGATTTATATGCATGCATTTATATATCTTACCTCTGTTTTCTTTGTAAATAGTTGACAGCTAATGATTATGCTTGCGGGTATTACTATCATATATGTTTCAGGGCTCTAGCCTCCCTTCTTGAGATAAGAAAGTTTCAAAGCTTTAGGCACCCTAACTGCTCCTTTTATATGGCTTTCCTTGAGCCTCTGTGTAGTTAGACTGTGTGAAAGGTGCCCTAAAGCTGTGATAAACTGGTAACTGGTCATATCCTAGACAGGATCTAACCCATTTAGCTTTGGCTACTGCAACAGTGATCTATTAGAACATCAGCTGTACTTTTTCCTTAACCATGGCAAATTCAGTGGTCGCCAACCTTGGGTCAAACAGCCTTTGCCTTGAATTGACTGAAACTGAACTGAATGTGTACAAGATCTGTATGAAATGG
This sequence comes from Protopterus annectens, assembly GCF_019279795.1. Classification (NCBI taxonomy): domain Eukaryota; kingdom Metazoa; phylum Chordata; order Ceratodontiformes; family Protopteridae; genus Protopterus; species Protopterus annectens. The sequence continues at coordinate 1,711,155,164 of NC_056728.1, forward strand.
CTCTACTATAGCTTGTTATTCTTGTCAGTCAATATCACTGTAGGTCCATGGCTGATCTTGTATCACCACAATAAATGGAGTAGTTTTAAAATGGGATTGGCTAACAGAAGAAGTCTGGAGATAAAGTCAAGGCTGCTTTGATACATTTGCTTGTTATTGAGGAACCATTTCAGGGAATAGTTATAGATTTTGTGGGGCCTATGAGTATCCCAAGTTCTACAGGTAAGAAATATACCCAAATAGCAGTGGATTATGCTACTAGGTACACAAAAGCAGTGTCTCTGTCTTCCGCCAAGAAAGTAACAAATGATTTGCTAGATATTTTCAGTGGGTATATTTTTTTATAGGAAAATAAACATAGATAAAGATGCCACCTTTGAGTCAGACCTGCTGGCATGTTTGTGGAAGTGGTGTGAGGAAAGC
>NC_056728.1:1711160586-1711188086 GCF_019279795.1 Protopterus annectens
AAGGGACCAGCGGGAACTTGGCTAGTTGGTTTATGCTATGCGTTTAGCTTGGTTTGTTATATTGTGTCTGTCATGCTTGTTAGATTGAAAATGGCACCCTTAACTGAATGACCAAAATAAACTAGCTTCATCAACTTTAATGTTTTGAATGAACACTTAAAAGTTTTAAGCATTCATTAAAAACATTAAAGCTGATGAGGTTAATTTATTTTGGCCATGCAGGATAAAACACGAGCTGTTCAAAACAACATAACAGACACCTGTGGACCTGTCAGCAAAAGGATACTGCAGGTAAAATTTAAAATTAATTATTATTTATTATCCACTATTATCCTTAAGAAGAAGAACAAGAAGAACAACATCCACTATTATCCTTAGTAATTTGCTGTGAGAAGTGACTTCGATTGTTGTATTGTTAAGAGAAACTTTATTTATTTATTTTCTCATGAAAGAAGATCTGGAGAAAAAAAGAAGCATTATTTCCAGGGGAAGGTGACTCAAACGCAACGTATGCGTACTGTCACCTTTTTGTTTACAAAATAGCACTGTATATATATCTATCTATATATCTATCTATATATATATATATATATATATATATATATATATATATATATATATATATATACGTGCATATGGATTCACTTTAGAACAATGAAAGCCCATAACACTGAAATTCAAAACATTGAAACCAAAATCTTGAAAATTCAAAACACTGAAAACTCAAAACCTTGAATTCCAGAACATTGAAAAAAACATATAAACCAACATATACTATATTCCAGCACAACTACATACAGAAACAAATAAAAAACAAACCATATTACACTTCTTCAAATATAATGTGGGGGGCGTACCCCTGCTGCTTAAATATATCATCTCCGAGATTGCACTACACTACACTAAGATTTGTTATGTTGTAGTATAGCAAGTAAGAAGGGAACATGACTGAGGTTACCTGTGAAACCCTGATAAGTATTGGAGAGATATATAGTGATGTGTAATGTTTTAACAGTGAAGTAATGTTTCTAAGAGAAGGTTAAGGATAGATTTTTACAATTTAAACAGGCAGTTATGAAGCACGAAATGGTGTGTTTGTCATTTTATTCTGTGTAATGCGATCTCGGAGTTAATATATTTAAGTAGCAGGGGTGGGGGGGCACAGACTCCCACATGGGGGGTGCAGGGAGGGCTGTGCCCCTCACACCCCCTGCTACTTAAATATTTCAACTCCAAGATCGCATTGCATAGAACAAAATGGCAAAACCACCAATAACTGAAACTTGAAACTAAGAAGCATGTACGATGCCTGTTACAAGAAACAGTATGATAGAATTTGAATTTATAAAAATTTTTCTTATGCTTGCAGTCTGTGACAATAGATCATAGTCCTTCATTGCAAAGTAATCTGCTTGTTTTGAGGTTTGAGAGCACTGTTCATATAGTACCATCAAAATGTTAATTCTTTTCAATTTGCAAAATAAAACGTGTAGTTAGTCAGCTGAGAGGGCTTAGCTATAAATGTAATAAAGCCCTGTGTGTGTTTTTGAAGCAGCACATGGAGGTCTGCCAATAAAGAAAGATCCAGTGACATTTTACTTTGATGCATCTATAAAATGCAGCTCCTCAGGTCAAGGCCAGTGTCTCTTTATTGCATCATTACATCACAGAAGTCTGTAAAGCTGCGGTTACATCTGGCAATTTAGTACCAATTTTCTATTTATAATTCAGCAAAATTAGACAATGATTCAGAGCTGTCATTACCTGTTACATTTCTGGAACAGGAAGCACTTAACTGCAGAGTCCTTTCTACAATTACATGTTAGAGCTTAATTACTTTGCTTCCTACCACTGGGTCATATTATCGGTTAGAATAAATATATTTAAACTGATGACATTCCATTCATGTGAGCCACTCAAAAGTCAAACAATTGCACCCTCCAAAAATATTCCTACAATTATTATAAATGTCAGCAAATGTAAGGAAGGCTATTACTGTGCCGTGACACTTCAGAGCTTGCCTGGATTTGAACTGGTCCACAGCTGTCACAGGAAAAGTGTTTTATACAGTTAAGAGAGTAAATATTCATTCTGTTCTTTTCTCTGTTTAACAAATGGGTCCAACAGGGCTACTGACAACATGTAGTTTTAGTGGAAGTCTGTGAAACAGTGAAAAAAAATAATCAAGCATTCAGTGCATTTAATGGTCTTGCAAGCTCCTTCGTTCCTTAGAAGTGCAACGTCATTCCACATCATTGCAGTTCGGTAGATTGAATAATATGAAACATACATTTGTCTCATTGCATTTGTTTTACAAATATGAATGAGTAACAAGGTCACACAGACAAACCAGTCAGTAAAACCTGTAAGAAAAATCTAGCTAAACTAGATCTTCCACTGTGTGATTCCTCAAAATCTCTGGTATCAGAGGTAACATGGGATATATGCAAATGACCTGTTAAGGACATCAGGTGTTTCAGCTATGTGGCAGTTCTGAATGTCCATGACTTTTTTTCTTTTTAAGTCTATTATGGACAAATTCAAGTCAATAAAGCCAAACCCCACTAGCTGTGGACATGCATGCTTCAGCCTTCTAGTTTGGCTTTATTGGCCTGAAATGTAATAACATATTTCAGTTCAGTTTTGCTGGCAGGAAATTAATTCCTATCATAGTATCTTGGAATTGAGACTTATATTAACCCTTTCTGTGCAATGTTTTCTTTCTCTGAAGCAGAAGATTGTGAAGTGCTGTTACTAAGAGTAACACGGGTGATGTCTGTCAGTCAAGTAACATCTAGTTTGTTTATCAGTAGTTAATAAGGAGAGTGGCTGTTGCCACACACTATTATATTTTGGCCACTGAAGTCATGTTTACTCTGCCAGTATCATATGTGCAAGAAGTAATGCAGAAATATAAAATTAATTACACTCTGAAGTTAGAATTTGGCAGTGAACTGTACATGCACAAAGAACCCTGTTCCATCCAACAGTGAAAACTGGTTCTGCTATGAAGTGTCGATTTCCACAATGCTGAGCAGCTGAAATGCCAAAATATAAGGCCCAAAACACAGAAGGATGAAAAAAAATATCTTTAAGCATTTTTTGCTTGTGGCAAACCCCAAAATTATATATAGTAACTCCACAGTTGCACCAACTCACATAGAGAGTAGAAAACTCCTAAAAGAAATTAATCATTGCCAGGGCACTTTTAGAAATTATGCCAGCAATTATTTCTGATAGAAAGCAGCACCTACTGCTGCGTTTCTGTGGCTTTTTTCTTTGGTTTATTGATGCTCAAGGAACTGATGGCAACATTTATGAAAGGTAGCTTTCATTTGAAAGTGCTCACTCAGTTAAATAAAACCCTCCAGGAATATCCAGGCCAGAGATAAAATCTTTAACTCCACCAATTACCCATGACACTTTTAAAGACTGATAAAAGACTATGTTTACACATTCAAATGTTCACCACACTGACATGCTGGGATATTTAAAAAAGCTCATTGCACACGTAGAGAAGTATGACAGAAATTAAAAAAGGTAGTTAATATGTAAAGTGCGTAACAATGTCATGATGGGAAAGAATGCACAGATGTTATCAGGATATTCCTGGCAAGGTGTATGGAGATATCAAGTATATGACAATCTCAGCAAGCTGGCAGACAGCAGCGAGCTACATTAAGTCATAGTCAGTTCAGGGTTATGGTGCAAGTGTGTGGACCCCCTCCCTTTAAGTGTCAGAGGTGACTTCTTGGAGTGCAGAGGTTTCTGGTAAGATGAGGCTTCATTTCTTAAGTGGAAGCAATTTGGTTCTACAGTGTCCCTAGCATGAAAGGCAAATGCTTTATGGAAGGTCCATAGGTAAATTTTAGGATAGCTGCCCTTGAGGGCAACTTTAAGCCTAGCCAGTTTCCCTTTTGATGCTTGAATTAACTTATACCATTTGATATTAGACTGGCCTTACTGATCCCATGGTTAATAACTATATATTACCCCTAGTTAGAAGAACTGGGGTCATATCCTAGATAACTTGAGAGGACTCATCCATGGGATACAGCATTTAGGAGCCACCTCTGTCCATTAGTAGTACAGGGGAGAGGTACAGTCCCCAGGTACATTTTCTGTTTCCCATCTATAGATCCAAGCTGCTTTTAAATATGAACAAGGATTAATTTTGTTTTATGTGGATGGAGAGTCTATTCCAGAGCAGTCGTATCCTCTGTGAGATATACCTGTCCATCCAAACCATTCTGTGGATGTTGCAGAAGATATTTAGATCCCTAAAATGAGTATTTCTGATGACATCTGTCTTGCTGATGAACCGTCAGTCCATCAGTATTGGGTCAGAGGATGCCTTGTATGCCAGACACAGGTCACCTCTTAGCAGTCTGTTGGATACTGAGTACAGTGGCAGAGCTTTAAACAGGTCTATGTAGAACATAGTGTTTAAGCCTTGTATCCTTTTAGTAAGGTACTATCTCTATGAGTGTTCAAGTTGCTGCATGAGTCTGGACATATACATGCCAAAGGAGGCATTATACTCAGTCACTGGCCTTATGAGGAGTGAGTAAAGAGGCACAGTGACATCCCTAGATCTAGATACAATCCTTTTGTTTATAATCTCTGCAATGTAGAAGGGCTTTCTTATTACAATGGACATGTAGTGGTCGAATGGTAGGTTACTATCCACATAAGCTCCCAAATTCTGAATAAATAGGTCAACTCTTAGGGGTGTACTGTCAATGTGGTAGCTCCCCAGCATAGATGACTTCCTAAAGGATATGATAATGCATTTTTGGCATTTAGCTTCAGTCCATGATTTTGACACCACTATTAATTTGGGGCAAACCTTTCTGCATGATGGGTAAGTCATATGGGGATTCAATGACTGCTCCTAGTTTGCAGTCATCTCCTCACCTTTGGTGTTGGCTTTTACTTCAGAGAAGCAGATGCCAAACAGGAGAGGTCCCAGCACAGAACCCTGGGGGACTCCACTGGTGATTGGTCTCTTTGTGGTATAATTTCCCCTGTTTTTATTTTCCGCATCTTATCTGTTGGCAATCCATCTGGTGACATAGGGGATTATTCCCAGTTTATTTAGATTTTCTATTATGCTTGAGTGGGGGAATGTCTCAAAAACTTTGGCCAAGTCAAGGCGTGTGATGTGTACCATTTTACCTTCATTCATTGCTTTCATGACCTTTTCAAAAATGGCCACCAGGTTGAGTAAGTATTAAATGTCCTTGATGAATCCAGACTGAGACAGGTCCAGTGTTTGGAGGTTCCCTATGTCCTTATTGATTAGATCCATGATAAGCCTTTCAGTGGCTTTGGATATGAGGCTGATCAGACTTTAGGTCTGTAAATTGCCTGGGTCTGGTGAAGGTCCTCCTCTTGCAGTGGAAAGTTTTTAGCTTCAGGTATTTATACCCTGCAGTTGAGCGGTTTTCTCCTTGTTTGAACCAAGCAGAACTGAGGTGGGCTACCTGCCACAACACTGAGCTGAGATACCAGATGAATAGAGGCTACTGTGCTTCCCAAAAAGCAGAAGTTGACTGTTTTTTTTTTTTTTTTTTTTTTGCTTGATTATACTATTTTCTGCACTTTTTATTGTGTTCTGCTTATTTAATACTGTATTTTAATACTGTAAACTAAACTGCACTGTTTGTACTGTATTTGTCTGCCTTACCATGCTTGTTAAATCATATGTTCTTGTTATTTTCACTGTTTGCAAAGCTTCTTTGCTATTTTCACTGATTGCAGAGCAATTGTTAATACTTTTTACTGTTTGCAAAGCATCTGTTCAGTTTGTTCTGTTTTCCTGCCAGGCAGTGTTTTAAATAACTGATTTATAACTGATTTGTTTGCTGTTTTTCTGCTGTTTAAAACACTGTTTAGTGTTCCTGCCTAAATTAGTATTGCTAGTAGCTGTAGCATAGTTCAGATACAGGTTTGATGCATATGGGTTTGTTTATAGTGGCTGTTGTATTCTGAGCACATTTTCCAAGCCATCTTTGATTGGAAGCAGCCTTCTTCACCCTTGTGAGAGAAGTGTGCTGATTGGAACCTGTCTGGTGATGGGTGATTGGTCTAGGGCTTGGACTAAATGCTGTCATTGGTTCTTTTGATTTTTTTAAGGTTTTCAGCTTCTGGTATTTAATCCCCATGCATTTGAGTGGGTTTCTGCTTGTATGCACATCGCACAGCACCACACACTGCCGTGCAATTGTGCACCATAGCCGGACAAATAATTTTACCACTTTTTCCCTCAGATACAGCTGTAGTACATTAGTGTAGTCCTCATCCTTAGTACATTTCTGGTCTAAGAAGTAATGCTAGGGAACTGTGACCTACTGAACCACCAGCCAAATATCCCATCAGAAATACCCATCTACGGACCACCTCGTAGATCAATCCTGAAAGCACTCCTTTTTTGATAACAGTTCTTCAAACCTAGCATTATGGACAGTTGGACTACCCCTGTTTCCCTTGCCAGGCCTTGTTGACTTGGTTCTCCTGAGACAGTGTAGGAACTGCCTCATGTACACTGAGAACCCTCTACTAATAACTCACTCACGTACAGACTGAGAGAGATGTATCTACACCAAGAATCTTGAATCCCTGCTCTCTAACACTTGAAACAGTAACACTGAAAAGGTTGTCAACTTACCCACCACTACTCATACACATAGTACGCATCCAACAAATAAATCAACATATGTGCAGGTTGTCTCAAAAAACTTATTGAAGCATCAGAGAGCTTCAAAAAAAAGACTGCTACAACTAAGACAGTTCTCACAGCACCCAAGACGCATAGCAACACCAGTGTTTCACCTACCAAGCCCACAAGGCGTAACACTCATAAACCCAATTTTCTTGTCATTTGAGACTCTATAGTGAGACAGATGGATGTCCCACTCACCAGGTTAGATAAGGAGAACATCACAGTCAACTACCTGTCCAGTGCCAGGATTAATCATATCAAGCATGCACTCAGGTCTCTTGACAACAACTACCATTATGACTCTGTCATAGATCATGTTGGAGTGAATGACCTAAGATGTACCTCACTGGACTATATGAAGAGAGACATGACTGAGCTCTCTGGGTATGTGTCCCAGGCAGATATGTCCCTAGCCTTGAGCATCATATTACCCTCACCTAGAATGATGCCACAATATAAACAAAAAAAGATTGATTTCAATAATAGGCTTAGTTTTTGGTGTCATTCAAAGGGGATCCAGTTTCAGTCAGCCTGGGACGACTTGGTCGACAAACCTCGCTGCTCTGCCAGAGACAGTTTTCACCTGGCACCACTAGGCTTTCAGCTGCTGGCAAAGGTTCTTGCCACCCCCATGGTGCCTTTTTAAGGCAAGGTCTCAAAAAGAAAATTGCTGACATGAAAATTGCCAATCATAACAAAATAAGAGTTATGCTGCTAAATGCTAGGAGCATAAACCAATAACTGCACACCCTGGAAGCACTCCTATTACTGAAGGATTTAGATATCTGTGCAGTCACAGAAACCTGGTTCATTGCCTCAGAGAGTACCCTGGACTTGCAAGGCTACAATGCCTTCCACATCTTAAGACTGCAAAATGAATGCGTGAGAACCAAAGGAGACAGTGTTTTGATCTATATTAGAGATAAATTCACCTCCAGACTAGTTAGACAGGACAACTCCATGGAGTTACTTCAAGTTCAGATTACTGTGGGTAAGATCTCCTATTTAAGTCATAGCTAGTTATAGCTCCCCCACCATGGATCATCATGCGCATGAGGCCTACTTGACCAAACTGGAGTCAATCCAAATATTGCCAAACACTCTGGTCATGGGGGATTTCAGTTATCCTGCCATCAACTGGGAAACCTACTCTAGCCCTAACTCACTAGCACAAAAGTTCCTTGACTTTGTTAACTGAAATGCCCTGGACCAAATTGCTCAAACCCTGACAAGAGTAACAAACATGCTAGATTTGGTCTTCACTAACATGACAAACAAATGCACCACTACAACTGTCGGACCCTCATTAGTTAAATCTAACCACAAATCAGTCACTTTCAAACTGGCACTAACACAAGAGCTCAGAAAGGGTGAAGTCAGACTAAAAAACTTCACTGAGGCAAGCTATACCATCCTAGGGGAAAGTATAAATGCATTCCAAGCCCCACCCCCAGCTGGAAGTGGTAACTACACCAAAGCTTACAATAAAACCCTATACAATCACTTGTATAAATGTATAGACTCGGCTGTTCCTGACAGAATCAAAGCCAGAACACCAAGTAAAAACAAGCTGCCCTGGTGGACATCCAACATCAACCAACTTTACAACAAACGCAAAAAGTTGCTGTCTAAGAAAACTAAGGTGAGGCCGTAACAATGGAAGAGCACCGTCCTTAGCCTCAACAGGCAAATAAGACAACATGTCATATCCTCTAAGGGTAACTTTGAGAAAAACTTAGCAATCACAGCTAAGGATAACCATAAGGCCTTTTACAGCTGCATACTACTCAGTCTAAAAGTTAGGGCCCAAGCATGGGATGAACTAGTGACTAATGGTATCACACACACTGATCCCACAGAGATAGACAGATTTGGCAAAAATTTCACTCCCTTAAACCCCTCCAGACTTTTCACAAACCTTGCCCCCAACTTCCCGATCAACCCTACATATTCAAAGAACAGATCAGCGAAGCCTTGTCAAGGCAAAAAACAAAGCATCTATGGGACCAGACTGCATCCCAGGTTGTCTTCTAAGCAAATAACAACATGAACTAGCATCACCATTAAGTACCCTATTCAATCACAGCCTAACCATAGCCATGTTCCTGTGGAATGGAGAACAGCAACAGTTATTCCCTTCCACAAAGGTGGCTTAGCAACAGACTCAGGGAATTCTAGACCCATAAGGCTGACCAGTCTCATCTGTAAGGCCATGGAACATATCATCATGGACCTCATAAATAAAGACATAGGCAACCTCCAAACCCTGGATACAACCCAATTTGGCTTCATCAAGGGCAGATCCTGACTGTTAAGCCTGATAGATTTTTTTCAAAAATGTGACCAGGGCCAGGGCCATTGATGAAGGCAAGTCTGTGCAAACAGCATACCTTGACTTGGCCAGGGCCTTCAACATAATCCCACAGTCAGGCATTACCAATAAATTTAGCAAACTGAATGTAAACCCCTTTGTTGTAAGATGGTTGCCAACTGGCTCACAAACCAGTTAAACACTATCAAAGTGGGTAACTCCACATCAACCAGCAGACCTGTCACCAGAGGAGTGTCACAAAGGTAAGTGCTGGGCCCCCTACTGTTTGGTATAAACTTCTCAGAATTTCAGGCCAAAACTAAGGGGCTGTGGCTAATTAAGTTACGGACTGCAAACTGGGTGCAATTATTGAATCCCCAAATGATAGCAGTATACATCAAGAGGGTATTACGCAGACCAATCGCTGGTGTCTTAATCATGGTCTCAAACTAAATGCAAATAAATGCATCACCATTCCTTTTGGTAAAAACAATTTCTCTTCACACTATCAAATTAACAACAATACCCTATGTATCTATGAAGTGGTAAGGGATATGGGATCACAAGTAGATTGTGACCTTAACTTTGACCACCATGTGTCTACTGTAGTAAGGAAGGCTATCTACATAGTATACTTGATTAGCAAAGGCATCACCTCTTGACCAAAGGAGGTTATAACTCATCACTAATCAGACCCATAATTGAGTATAATGCCCCTTTTGACATGTACCATACAAAGCACCTGCAGAATTTGGAGAGACCTCAGAGGTTTCTAACAAAGAAGACTTACACAGACAGACTAAAGTTCCTGTCACTATACTCAGTATCATATAGACTTCTTACAGGAGACTTATGCCTGGCTTACAGAGCAATTTCCGACCCTAACCTAATGAATTTGATGTACATCTATAAATCAAATGGGACTAGAGCTACCCATTCCAGGGACCAGGATGTGCTGGAGGGACAGATTTGTCTTCCAATGATTGCCATGTTTTTGGAAAAGGCTGCCAGTTCACATGAAGCAGGGCACCTTTAGGACACTGTTCAAAAGGAACCTGGATGAGTGGATAGGGCACTATAAATTCTTACCGGCGATAGCATCCACAGCCCCACTGGATATGGACAGCCATTACTAAATACAATCCTGGGTATTGACTGGAGTATCATTGGTATTACATTGGGATGAAATGGCTAGGCTTGAAATTACCTCTTTGTCGATAGCGTAGTGACCACCTATGATCCTATGAACACAGTTTGCAGTCATACAGAGGGGAGTAAAAGTACAGATGATCATTGTCATGCTGTGAAATGACATCTGAAAAAGTCTAAGAAGAAATGCACTTCTAACATACACCTGAATGAAATTGCTCCCCATTTCCTTGAAACAACGTAAATATCTGGTCAGTGCACTGTACCATTTGAACAGATTATAGATAAAGACTGAAGGATTTTATGTTTGCAAATGCAAGCTAGTCTTCTTGGAAGTGTGCATGTGTGTGTGTGTGTGTGTGTGTGTGTGTGTGTGTGTGTGTGTGTGTGTGTGTGTGTGTGTGTGTGTGTGTGTGTGTACTCTCTAACGTTATACTTATTATTCTATATTTTACCTATGAATAGCAGCAATTGCTGACTGAATTATTTATAGTTCTTTGTATCTTAAGAGGATTCACCATTAGCTACACTTGAACTGGCACATAGCTTCTTTTCTGAGAGAAAAACTTATTTCTCATAGTCACACAAAATCATTAGGTGAGTTGTATCAGCTTTTATTTCACTTTGTATGTCTAAATGTTTATTTAATCTAATTTAGAGTTTTCATTTAACTTAAAATTAAACATCACATAGTGTATAAAAACAATTAAGTCCTGGATAACAATGTACTGGTATGATCTAACACTGGAGATGTACTAACTGGGTTAGGGAAACAGAGTGTGAGTGTGTGTGTGTGTGTGTGTGTGTGTGTGCATGTGTCCACTGTCAACTTGCTTATGTGTGCATATATATGTCATGTATGTACTACGTTTGTATATATTTCCTTGCAGTACTCTCAGTCTACACCTGAAAATAATTACAAATACTACATCTTTGACCATTCCTTCAACAAGATGATTTAACAGGATTTCACTTCTTAATGCCAGGTATACATCTGTGTATAGATCTTTATTGTCTTTTTGCACCTTACATTCTTAATTTGTAAATTGTTATGAGCTTAGTTAATTACCAGAGGTTAGATTCAAACCTTGCACCTTCTATTTGTTGGGCAAAGACTTTAACTATTGTGCTAATACTCCTCCTCCCCTTGATTTGGTCTTCAAAGGATCTTCTTTAGAGCTAATAATTAGTTTGTGTTATCACTATATTTAATTCAAAAAGGTGGGAATTTTTTCATCAATCAGCCAATAAAGAAACAACCACAGTATTACATAAATACTGATATATGCACTTAATAAATGTAATAAGCATAATGAATTTTCTTAAATATTTTTCAGATAGATATTGGAATCAACAGTCATTAGTTGCAACACAAATTGTGATATAATTCAAGTCAGTCAGTAATATTGAATGAGATGTAAGAGTAAATACAAACAAAAAAATACTAGTATGTATACTAATTAATATATTACTAAAAATTAAATATATTTCCTATTGTTTCATTCAATGCTGATGGATAAACAGCATCCAGATTAACTATTTATGTAATACTGTGGTTGTTTCTTCTTTCCACTCCCTTTCTTACCTAGACTAACATCCTCAGCCCCCTTCACTGGACCTTCACTCTTTTCTCCAATCTTATTGCCTACTTCACCGTATAGCCATCCTCTCTCTATTTACTTTCCAGCCATACCTAGACCATCTTTATCCTACTACCATAGCATTTCATCTCTATCCTGCTTCCTCACTCTCCTTTTCAACTTGACTTTCTTAACATTTAACTATGTTAAAATACTTTTACCCTACGTAACCATATTCTATCCACAATTTCTATCTATCTTTTCTCCCCTTTTTCCCATAGCTTTACTACCTATCTACCTGTTTACCTTCTAACTTGCTTTTTAACACTTGTCAGCATCAGTTTCTGTTCCTCTGCTAACTACCGAATCTGTCTTCTAGCCTTCTGACCGATGATTAAATTATTTAGCTTTACTACAGATATCCTTAACTCAACTTTATATTTTTGTGCCTGAGCTTAACTCCTCAGCCACATAATGTGAACTCTGTTTGTTACCTACTTAAATTAGTCCAGGCAAACTGTATTTTGTCTTTGTACATTTTTGTTTTTTGTTTTTTTTTAAAAAATTGATTTATTTAGTAAAGTATTCCTCATGTATTGTCTTAGTCTGATAGTGGAGCTTTTCTCCTCGGGCCTCTGCTGAAAATGGACATGTATCCAGCCAGACTAGCCCGGTTAACAAATGTAAAATAAAATAAAATAAAATAAAATAAAATAAATATCCAGCATCTTTCTCTTTGTTCAAGACATTACTTTCGTTGTATATTATTGATATTATATTCGTGCCACTAGGTCTGTGCACACACACATACATACACACACACACACACACACACACACACACACACACACACACACACACACACACACACACACACACACATACACACACATATATATATATATATATATATATATATATATATATATATATATATATATAGGGTTTATATTAGAATGACGAAACCTCACTTATGTGAATTCCGAAAGGCCGACACATAAACAGCAAACCACATGAACACTGAATGTCCTTAAGCGCGAAATTCAAAATTCCGAATTGCCATAGTTGTCCACACCATATTTAATAAGGTAAAACGTCAGGAGGAGATTCCCTTATTCGGTATAACTCCCTAATGTAAATGTGCAATACTTACTAACCTTAGGGTTAGGGTGCGGGTTAAGGTAAGTGCATATATAATAATACATTCATATTTATTTTGCTTGGGTAGGCAGTATGTAGTGGGTGGTGGAGTTGGCCAACTATGGCAATTCGATATTTTAAATTTCGCGTTTAAGGATGATCGGTGTTCTTGTGGTTCGCTGTGTATGTGTCAGCCTTTCAGGATTTGCGTAAGTGAGGTTTTGGCATTCTAATATAGACCATATAAATATATATATATATATATATATATATATATATATATATATATATATATACACACACATATATATATATATATATATATATATATATATATATATATATATATATATATAAATAGCAGGGGCTGTGAGAGAAACCTCCACACTGGGATTGTGGAGGTGGCAGAACTCCCTTGTAAAGCATACTACCTTTGGTTAGGAAGTACAGTCAGCTGGCTGTATGTGTAACAAACTCTTATTTGAAACTGTACAGTCTCAATGATGTGATTATTGGGGGGAGCATGGCCAGCATGAGACAAGGATAGCAGCACTTTTTCACTGCTCTGTTACAAAAGAGATATTTCTGACAGGAAATTGTTTTGTTTGAATAATCCTAAATAGTTCGAACTAGTGAATTTCGATAGCCCTTGGTGTTATAAAAGATTATTTCAAGAAAAAAAATCAAAAATCTAATAGCTTTCCTGTCAAAAACTGTGCAAAAGTAATTTATTTCACTGTATCTGACAGCAACATGAGCTACCCTAAGGGAGCACTTCAGGATTCCTCATGTAAGAAAGAGTTTCAGTCACTCTTGTCTCATATACAAGAAGTATCATTACAAAAACAAACAAATTGGACAAAAAATTTGATGATTTTAAGAAAGATTGCTCCAAACAAATGGAACAAATGAATGATGCTCTTCAGATACAGAAAAATCAGATCTCTGACATTGAAGAATACCTTAATATTATGGATGAAAGGTTAAATGAAGGGGAAAACAACACTGGATTTTTATTGCAGCAAAATAAAATCTTCACAGCTAAAGTAGATGACCTTGAAAATAGATCATGAAGGAATAATATTCGTATATTTGGACTTCCTGAACATGCTGAAGGTAACAATATGATTTTTTTAACTGCCTGGCTTCCTAAGACTTTAGATTTCCCTGAAGTTCTCTCTTTTGTGATAGAAAAAGAGAGACAGACAGAGAGAGAGAGAGAGAGAGAGAGAGAGAGCACACCGGTCCCTAGGTAAACCTGCTGCAAAACTTGGCTCTTCTCTGAGATCTGTAGTGGTGAAATTAATTTCATCTCAAGACAAAGAATTGGTACTTAAAACTGCATGGGGTAAGTCACCAATTAAATATGAGGGAAATATTGTGCGATAGTGACTATTCAACAACAGTGATGGCAAGAAAACAATTCCTTCCACTTATTAGAGAACTTAAAAAGAAGCAAATAAGAGTACATTTATTGTTCCTGACCAGACTAAAGATTTTCCTTACAAATGGAGTTAAACTCTTCAAAGATCCTGACCCTGCATTATCATTTCTGCAAACAAATAAAATTCTTGAACAAACAGAGCAAATGGATTGGACTAATTTATCCTCGAAGAGGCATATAGAATCAAATGGAAGCAAGATAAGTGAGAAAAAGAAAAAAAAATGGGACAAATGAAGAACCTTTCCTTTTCCCTTTTCCCTTTCTTCAATCATTATTTACAAGGAAAGTAACATGATGTTAAAGCATGTTTGTTTTTTTTCCTTTTTGTAAACACATTTTAGTTTTATATAAACCTTTAACAATAAAACAAGAAACAATGACATAGTTACAACATAAATCGAAACTTGACTACAAGCAAGTAGACTGCAAATGAAAGTTAATTTAACTCTTTTTCCTGCATTATAACTTATTTATTTTGCAGTTAATTGACAATCCCTGGGATTCAGCAAGCTCTGCACGGCGTGCAGGAATAGTGCAGGAGCTGCTGGAGGCAATATGGCCACCGAGAGATCCAGGAACAAGCTCCCGGGATGTGCATGAGTACTCCTGCACTATTCCTGCATGGACACAGCTCCTGTTTGCAAATCACCCCATTTGCAGCTGAAAACCATGCAAATGAGGTAAATTTGCGATCCAGGAAACTGGCCGCCGTCCATGCAGGACTAGTGTAATCTGCAGTAATGTACTCGGTTAGTAACTGAGTACATTTCTACAAACTACAAAACGGAGCCATAACAGCTCCAAATAAAGGGTGTATATAACGTGTAAAGCATGCCAATGTATAAATATATGGCCATTGGCATGGAAAACAGTTGCAAAAAAAAAAAAGCGTAGGGCAGCAGCATGCAAATGGGATTAGCTAGAAAATAACAGAAAAACCCTTTAAAAAGCTTTCCCTGCAAAATCACAATTTTTCCATTAAAGTCAATGGCACTCAGAAGACAATAAGGCCAGTGAATAGTGATTGCTAACGGGGAAGGCTCAGTGTCAGACTTGCAACTAGGCATTAGCAGGAAATCCTATGCAAATGAGGGGAATGATACTGAATCCCAAATTTGCCCTCATGGCTAGCCTGCACCCAACCAAGTAGGTGCAAAAAAACCATGGTGCAAGCCTAAGAGCTAGCTGACATCATAGAGGGGTGTGTCAGACATATGTAAGCTTATTGTAGCCCTGCGGCTCGGGTTTGCCCTTAGCTTAGCAGAACTAAGCAAAGGTGTGTGTCTGAAGCTGCCAAGCACTCTTTACATTGCCTAAGCAGGTGTGCAAGCTGCGCACAATGTTTTAAACAAAAAAATAAATAAATAAACCAAGAAATAGCAGCTCTGTTCACATCTGGGCACTGTGTTTGCACGGCGCGCCCCCAGGCTTAAACAGGGAGGCAATGGGAAGGGAAAACAGCAGTAGGAAGGTAATCAAGGAGAACTAGCAATGTATCAGAATCAGCCAATTACACAGGCAGCAGCCCAGCCCAGCACACTACTATAAACTATACAAACACCTTTCTCTCTGTTTTTTCCCACAAACTCTACACCACCGGTGTACACAAGCGGGGAAATTTTACCTAACAAAATTAACAAAATGATAGGAGCTGCATTAGCTCTCATAATTCAACATGTGGAAGAGGCTGAGGGTGGTGAGGATGAGAATGCTGATGACCAATCCACAGAGAGGAGAAGGAGAAGAGTGTACAGACCCAGGGTAACCTCCCAGGGGCTACATAAGCTGGAGATAGTGGAGCGCTATAGGGTGGACAGGGATCTCCTACAGCAAATTGTTGAGCTGTGCCGGCCACACCTCACACACAGAACCAACAGAGGGGAACCCCCAGTGGATACCAAGGTATGTGTAGGCCTAAGAATACTAGCCACAGGTACCTTTCAAAGGCCAACTGGGGATAGCATGGAGATCTCATAGGCATCAGCATCCAGGGTACTCCACCAGTTCCTGGATGCCATGTCAGCACATGCCGGTGAGCACGTATATTTCCACAACACATGTGAGGCATTGACCAGCAATATGCGTCTCTTCCACCAAATAGCAGAATACCCTGAGGTAGTGGGTGCTATAGACTGCATGCACATACACATCAAAGCACCACTCAGTGAGCGGGGTAGGGTCTACATCAACTGCAAGGACTTCCCCTCCATCAACTGCCAGGTTGTGTGCGATGCCCAGGGAATTATAATGAATGTGTGTGCTGGCTGCCCTGGAAGTTATCACGACTCCCACATCTGGCATATGATGCAGCTGTACCAGAGATTTGCCAATGGGGACATCCCTTATGGCCACCTAGTGGGGGATGCTGGTTATGCACTGGAGCCGTGGCTGATGACACCCATCAGAAATGCACACACACCCGAACAAGAACTCTATAATGAGGCACACGCACAGACCAGAATCATAATAGGGCATGTGTTTGGGATGCTCATGTCATGGTTCCAATGCCTGGACATATCCAGTGGAGCCTTGCAGTACTTACCAGCTACATGTCCCCAAATTGTCACCATATGTGCCACGCTACACAATATGATCCTGCGGAAACAGCTGCAGCAGGAACAGCATGGGGCAGGGCCACACAGCCCCCCACTGTTGCCAAGGTCTGCACAGGCACAGAGTGACTTGAAGGAGGAACAACCTGAGCCTGCCCCAGTAGACAGAAGGAGGCATGCCCAGTATGCCCAGGCCTTGGC
This sequence comes from Protopterus annectens, assembly GCF_019279795.1. Classification (NCBI taxonomy): domain Eukaryota; kingdom Metazoa; phylum Chordata; order Ceratodontiformes; family Protopteridae; genus Protopterus; species Protopterus annectens. The sequence continues at coordinate 1,711,177,688 of NC_056728.1, forward strand.
AAAGAGGCAACATATAGCACATACACTGACATGGTAGAAACCTAGGGAATGACACCTCTCTCTGACTCATACATACAGTAAAAGGGATGCAAAACATGACACTACCTGTGCTTAACCATGTATAGGGAGTGTACTATGTGCATCCGACATAGTCAGCCCTCCAGCACCATCCTCAATACTGGCACAGCCACACGGTAAGTCACTCTACCTATCATTTTCTGAATGGAGTAGTATGTTTTGTTACTTGTATCTATGGTATGGATATTACCCGTGGTGGTGGTGCTGTGGTAGCATTGCCGCCTCACAGTAAAGACACTGTCCAGTTTGATTCTCAGTTAGAGTGTCTTCTGCGTGGAGACATGCGTGAATGGGCGTACCTTCGTTGAAGGTTGTGCGTCAGGCCTGGCAAGCCGGTGTGCAAAAATCAACTGCCAATCATTAGCGGACCGGAGTTCCACTGTGGCAACCCCTAACCGGAAAAAGCCGAAAGACACAAACAATCTATGGTATGGATATGAGCATGCAAGGGAATTGGGTGGCTGAATGGGATACCAGCAGATAGTAGACACCTATAGTAGCAGCATGAAATCTATAACAAATACTGGTGTCACCATAGTAGCCAGTACTAGACAAGGTGACAAAACCCACTGCAGGAAATGTGGTGGGCCAAATGTGTGTCCATAGAACACACACATGCCAGTCAGAGAGGCTCACATACCCAACAACAGTGTCAGCCAGCAGGACAGGCATAGACAAACACAAAGAAAGGCTGTGCTAAGGCCTCTGATTGATGGCTATGGAGAACAGCCCCTCTCCAGACCTACACAGACAGACTACAACAGGTCAGGCAGTGGGATGTTAGTTCTGAAGGGTAAGAAGTCTGAAACTGAAATGTAGGTCAATACAACCTAAGAACTGCAGTTCACTCATATGCCTCTAATCTGCATGATAGGTCAGAATACAGAATGAAATGGAGTACCTGAAATACCAGTATAGTCATAGCAAATGTGTACAGTTGTCAGGTGTGCCCCCCACAATCCTATATAGAAATGTAGTAACATGTATGTGTAGGTATAATAACAGTGGAGCACAGATTACCTGAGCTGGCCAAAGTAGCAAGATAGATTGTAGCACATGTACAGTATGCAGGCCTGTGTGTGTTAGATTGGTGTGTGTTGTATATTGTGTGAGAGTGGTCAGCGTGTAGGCATGGTGAGGTTTGTCCTGGTGGCCATTGGCCATTACTGCCGATGAAAGGGCCAAGTTCTCACAACTGCAGTGCCAAACACAATGCATCCCAGCAAGACACATTCCAGCAGTAAGCCATAGTAATTGTTTTGATGTAATATCTGTCACCATCTGAAAGATGGACATGGCATGAATGTGGGCCCAGACATACAAACAGTACACAGGTGGAAGTACCCCAGACAGACTGTATTAAATGTTACTGTCAAATGGACACACTTTTGGAATTGTACATACAGGTTAGCAGTACATTAGTTGGGTTTGTAGTATGGAATACCGATGTTGTCTGGCCAAATACTGGCAGACCACAAAGGTCACAGGTATGAAGTACTGAGAAACTGCTGATGTCCCTGCACAAGACGGCATAAGTGGAATGTCCCACGTATATCTGTGAGTCAGATGCAAGTAGTGTCCATAGCACACATGCACCCAGCTCACCCCACCATCACCCACAGTTACTTCACAGGTCTTATCCCTGCTGTTGGGAATGAGTACAATATGACTCCCACCTCCGTATGGAAATAGCCACAGATTGCAGCATGCTGACAAGGTGTTCCATCCAGGTGTGTCCCTAGCTGTAAGCAGCACCCTGCCAGCATCCACACCACTGGATCAATAATGACAGAAACTATTGACATTAACAACTTACACACCTACCCTGCCACCCCAAGGGAATATAGTGGCTTGCAGTCTGGGACTGTAGGAGTGACACAATGCAACGACCTGCTACAGATGGCCTGTATCACTACCAAATGCCCTACAGTCCTCTGCCAAAGGCCTGTGTCTCACCCATACTGCCAATGTATGTTATGTCATGGACTCCCAAATAACAACATAACACAGTCCACAGAACCCAAATGCAAGGCCATGTTGACAAATCCCAGTAACATGTCCACCATGTCCTACTGCATGAACTGTGGACCAACACCAAATTACTGCTGGGCTGAACTGATAACTATATGGAACTTAACAGATAATGTTTGCATAATGTTTGGAAGAGGATAGAATAACAGAAGGGGGTAGGGGCATGGATGCCATGGAGTGTATGAAGTCTGAAACTCAGCCGTGTGCAGGTGCTATCCCTGCCTGCAAACACAGGAATGGGTGGCTACAAACCTGCTTTTAAACCACAATGTGAAGGAGTAATGGCCAGAAATATGACCCCACCTCTGGGTAACCTGTGTGAATCTGTACAGCTGTGAGGTATGGCCACAGCAGGATATGGCCATACTGTCACGTCGATGGATGTACAAGCATGGGATCATCAGCCACCACTGTACCAAGGTACTGAACCATTTACACAGACCCATCAGCAAGTGTCTGCAGCTTCCCCACCAGAATGGCATGATTGTGCAAGGATATGTAGGCTGCAGACCACAATACAGGACACAGCTTCATTCACCCTGTGTGTTCCCCAGGAAATTACTGCAAGCAAATATGTATACCTGACAGTAGTTGATGACATAAAACATCACAGTGTAAAACAGTACATATGTCTGAATATCTCTGCTAACACCAAAATCATCTAGTAGAAGCAGCACAGACATAATTACCTACAGTAACCCACTACCATTTGCCCATTTTGACCCCATATTGTCAACCGATCTACAGATATCTCACAGAAAAAGGTTGCTAGCTGTAGATGTAGAACACAAAATCCTGTACTGGAGTACAACCTACCTGGAATGGATTCCCACATTCAATACAGAAGGTCATACTGGCCATGCTCCCACACTTAGTGAAATGAAGCTCATGTCTGACAACAAAATACTGAAAGGTCATACTGGGCATGCTCCCATGCTTAAGAAATGAAGCCCATGTCTGGCAACAACAGTGGACTATACAAATCTGACAGTCACAGATGTTTGTGCCCACACTCCACATTGGACACCAGTCATGCTTTGCAAACACATTGGATAGGAATACACACATATATCCAAGGACAACACACTATAATAGGCCAAACTTACACATACATGGATGTGTGAAAGAGAGGGACAGACAGTGACAAAGAGCTTCCCATCATGAGGCCTGTCCCCCCAGCACACATCCAATTGGCTAAAACCACATGATGTGCAAATGTCAATCACTGTAGACATTTGCCTCTGGTAACCCCCACCACTATAGTGTCTGTGGTGCTTGTGATAACTGTGCTCTGTGGCACGTGGTATAACTGTGTAATGCTGTAGTGTGATGTACTAGATAGGTAGGAGGTCTAATCCCAGACACGGCAACTGTGTGTGTGGTTGTGTGTGTGTGTGTGTGTGTGTGTGTGTGTGTGTGTGTGTGTGTGTGTGTGTGTGTGTGTGTATGTGTAGGGATCAATGCTTTTGTGGCCATCCACAGTCACTACACTCCCCATTGCCCTACTTTGGCAAGACTGCTGATGTCATTCACTTTGAAATACACCTTTGGGGAAAGAGTAGCCCAGTAAGCTCCGTGGCATGTCCTATATCTGTGTAATGCTGTAGTGTGCTGTACTAGTTAGGTAGGTGTTCTATTCCCAGACATGGCAACTGGAAAACCTTGTGTGTATGTTTGTCAGTGTAGGGATCAATGCTTTTGAGGCCATTCACACTCACTACAATTTTAAATACCCTACTTTGGCATTGCTGCTGATGTCATTCATTTTGAAATACACCTTTGGGGAAAGAGTAGCCCAGTAAGCTCCATGGCACATGCTATAACTATGTAATGCTGTAGTGCAATGTACTAGTTAGGTAGAAGTTCCAATCCCACACATGGCAACTGTGAAACTCTGTGTGTGTGTGTGTGTGTGTGTGTGTGTGTGTGTGTGTGTGTGTGTGTGTGTGTGTGTGTGTGTGTGTGTGTGTGTGTGTGTGTGTGTTTGGTTGGGATCAATGCTTTTGTGGCCATTCACAGTCACTAGACACTCCTAAAAATGGAGAACATCAATATCTGTGCAGTAACAGAGACATAATCCAAGGCTCCAGAGAGCACCCCTGCAATACCAGGTACAGCTGTTACCACACCTGTCAGCCACCAAACCAGGACCAAAACACTAAAGGTAGAGGAGTGTCCATATTCACCAAGAATATTCACACCACCAGGCTACTTGCCCAACAGAATGCATCTGAAATACTCCTGATGCAACTAACACTAGGTAAGACTGCAATCCGAATTGTATAGCTTACTACAGATCCCCCACCATGCCCCAACATTCCAACTACACCTTTCTAAACATACTGGAAAATATTATGATACAACCAAACACCCTAATACTGGGTAACTTACACTACCCTGCCATTAACTGGGAAAACTACTTGTGTATCAACACATGTGCCCAATGGTTCTTGGAAGACATAAGTCCCAATGCCCTGGATCAATTAACCCATAGTCCCACCAGGGGCTACAATATCTTCGACATGGTCATTACCAACATGGGAAATCAATGCTCCACACCTATTGTCACCCATCGGTGTTCAGGTCTGCCCATAAGCTAATCACCCTTAACATCTACATCCCTCCCCCACACACCAGTAAGGAAACCTCCATAACACACATCTCCAAAGCCAACTTCATACTACACGTCAGACGTGACTAACATCATGACACCCATGCAGATGGGAATAGAAAGGATGACTGCTGAATCCTACACTAAGGCACTGTATGAGCACATCCACTCATGCATGAATCGTGCCACCCCAAATAGAACCAAGATGCTCCCCACCAAGAAAAGGAAGCCAATGTGGTGGACCCCTGCCATAAACAAACTGTACAACAAAAGGAAGAGACTTTTGCAGAAAAGAGGGAATTTCCAGGATGCCAAATACTCCCTTACCAGCCTCAGTAAGAAGCTGAGATCCCTCATAAAATCCTCCAAAGCTAGTTATGAACATAATATAGCCAAAGATGCTAAAGACAACTGCAAGTCATTATATAACTATGTCAGGAATCTAAATAGCAATGCTCAGATCTGCTCTGAGCTACAACAGGATGACATTAAATATACTGATCCCAAAGATATTGCCAACATCCTGGCAGATCGATTCATTGACAACTGCACCCCCCTCCCACCCCCTAAAGGGCCCATTTCAATACTGAAAGATTGCCAGATTCCAGTAATAATGGCCACACAGGTAAAAAACACACTCCCCAGAGCTAAGGTAACAGCATCCATGGGACCAGACAGAATCCCGGGCTATGTACTACATGAACTACAAAATGAAATGGCACCTCACCTACATGCCATGTCTAATCATAGCCACACCTCAGGCTTCATGCCCACTGCTTGGTACACAGCTACAGTTATCCCAGTCCACAAGGGGGGATTCACCTTGGATTCTGGGAACTACCGCCCCAGCAGTATGATGTGCCTGATCTGCAAGGCCATGGAATGTATTATCATGGATATTAAAACAAAGACATTGGCAACCTGCAAACACTGGACCCCAACCAAGTTGGGTTTGTGAAGGGCCGATCATGTCACCTGAACCTGACTGACAACTTTGAATCAGTCTCCAGAGCTGTGGATGAGGGTAAGGTGGTTCACACAGCCTATCCGGACCTCGCCAAGGCCTTTGATACCATCCTTCAGTCTGGAATCATAGATAAATGTACCAAACTGGCTATTAATCCCTACATCATCCGATGGGCTGCCAACTGCTGTACTGATAGAACCCACACTGTAAAAGTAGGTGACACCAACTCCAGCCCCAGACAAGTGACAGTTGGAGTACCTCAGGGTTCAGTCCTGGGACCGCTCTTGTTTGGCATCTACTGCTCTGTAGTACAGGCCAACACTAAGGGACTCTGGCTAACAAAGGTTGCAGTTGACTGCAAACTTGGAGCCAATATTGAATCCTTACATGATGTTGATATTCTACAGAACGGCCTTACAAAAAGAGATGCTTGGTGCCTGAGCCATGGCCTCAAGCTCAATGCCAAGAAATGTATAGTTATCCTCTTTGGGACGAGACATGTACCAGTGAGGTACCACATAGGTGGCAGTACACTAAACACCTAAAGTGTGATAAGAGACTTAGGGACACAGGTGGACAGTGGTCTCACCTTTGAGAACCACATCACAACAACAGTCAAGAAATCCACCTATGTGGCACACCTCATCTCTAAGGGCTTTTCATCCAGGAAAAAGGAGGCCATTGTCCCACTGTAGTCATCTCTCAGTAGACCCAGTACAGACCAAAATGCCCCATTTGATATGTACCTCACAAGACATCTGCAACAACTAGAAAGGCTACAGACATACCTCACTAAAAGAATCAGGGGCCTAAACCAGATGCCCTATGCTGACCATCTGAAAATCATCTATCTATACTATGTCACATATCGTGTACTCAGAGGTGATCTCTGCTTAACATACCATGCCATGTCAAACCCAGAGCTGTTGGACATGCTGCACTTAAATAAATCCAAATCCCTCACAGCCACATGCTCCAGGGATCCAAACCTTGTCATCAGAATGAACAAAACATGCTGGAGGGATGTTTCCTGACCCAGAGACTCCCCAGACTCTGGAATAAACTGCTCATACATGTCAAGCAGAGTGCCTCTTTGGCCCTCTTCAAAAGGAACCTTGATGAGTGGATGGAAGATAGGAAATTGACCCTGGAGATCATGTCAGTCGTCCTGCTAGACAGGGGTACAGGGAAGTAAACATTATGGGAAGACATAGCCAGAGAATTGTCATGGCTAGGCATGTGTAGGCCCTAGGGCCAATAGCCTAGTACCAACCTATCAACCTATGAACCTATGACCTACACTTTCCATTGCCATACCTTGGCAAGCCTACTGATGTCATTAACTTTGAAATACACCTTTGGGAAGGGGTAGTTCAGTAAGCTCCATGGCGTGTGCTACAACTGCATAATGCTGTAGTGTGATGTACAAGTTAGATAGGAGCTCTAATACCAGACATGGCAACTGTAAAACGTTGTGTGTGTTTGTGTGTCTGTGTAGGGATCAATGCTTTTGAGGCCATTCACAGTCACTACAACTTCCATTGCCTTACTTTGGCAAGCCTGCTGATGTCATTCACTTTGAAATACACCTCTGGGGAAGGAGCAACTCAGTAAGCTCTGTGGCACATGCTATAACTGCTTAAAACTATAGTGTGATGTACTAATTAGCTAAGAGTTCTAATCCCAGACATGGCAATTGTGAGACTGTGTGTGTTTGTCATTTGTATCCTGTGTGGAGGTAGCTGTGAGTGTGTAATAACAGGACTCATTGTAAAGCGGGTTTTGCAAATTTCTTATATAGTGGGCCTAAAATATGTCACAATGTCCACCTTACAAGGACAACAGATGTCAAACAGCAGGGAGGCTGGGGTAGACAATCCATACCCCTACATTTGACATCATGGATTGGGGAACAGTATAGGCAACTGTTGTCTTACTCAGAGAACACTCTCCACCCATGTCTCATACACAAACACACTTGGCTGGGCAACAACCACTATGTTGGTAGTACCCTGCATATTGTCCACAGATAGTAACCATGGTGTTATTGCAGTGGACTACAGATGACATGGCACCCTGTCCCATCCCTACAATAGGAAAATAATTGCATACAGTGGTCCTTTGCCATGATCCCCACTGGACACCTGCAACAACTGTAGAGTAAGCAAATGTAACTCACAAAGGAAATACCATGCCTTATGCCTTATATAATCCATGCCCTGTATGGACAGATGCCACTGACACCAATGAATACCTGTATCATGTTGTCAATGTAAGTGCAGGATCAACCTGGTTTCCATTGCCAGTTCTCACCACACGAGGTCAGGAATGGCACATCTGATGATAACAATCTGTCTACACAACATGCCCCAGACACCCCAGGTACACTTCCACATGTCACAGAACATGCATGTGGGATGTGTGCACATCCCAGACACTGAACATGTTATAGAATATAGAAGACATACATGGCAAGCATTGCACAGCACTGGCCACCCACAATAGTAACCCAGATGAGTGGATGGTGAATACAATACCCACTTGTGTGGGACAATTCAGACACTACATCCCTGAGCCACACTGCAGACCACTGTCATGGTGCCTGATGCCAAGGTATACCCTTTACCTAGCCTTGTACAGCCTTCTGGCACAGTCAGTCACTACACACCTGTGAAGCATTGCACCTATGCATGTCAGTACTGGCAAACCTGTCTGTGAGTGTGTGTGTGTGTGTGTGTGTGTGTGTGTGTGTGTGTGTGTGGAGTATAATGATTTGGACACCATTCACACTCACTACACCTCCCATTGGCCTACTGAAGCATGCCTTCTGATGTCAAACACCTTGACATATCCATTGCCCATATATCAGCTTGATAACCTCTGTGTTGCATGTGATACCTGTGTATTACTGTAGTGTAGCAAACTAGTTAGTTAAGAAGTATAATCCTGACCCTGCCAACTGTGATAATGTGTGTGAGTCCCTGAGGGAGTGTGGCTGTGTTGTCCATGACACCTGTTCTTGTGGACAGGCACATGTACTACACCTACCTTATCCCTCCTTTATCACTGTTGCTGATGTCACTCACAGTCCAATATAACATTGGACAACTCCCCAATATGTAAGCTCTATGGTGCTTGTAATAACTACATAGACATGTAATAGCAATACATAGTCAGGCAGGGGTTTGAAACCCCATACTGCTAAGTGTGTAACACACTCATGCTTAGTTTTTTACTCTCCTACCCCCTCCCTGTCTTACTTTGTCTGTCTCTCTCACTCCCTGTCTGGTGGATGTGGAGAAGTACACCTGCTTTGCTTAGGCAGGAGCTTGTGTTTTGTAAGTGATGCTCATGATCAGCTGATGGCCTATGTAAAAATTGCAGTCTCCCACTAGCTGATTGCATGTGCAACAGCTGTTTTAACATTCCCATAGCCAGTTGCATGGAAATGCACTCCTATAACTAGGAACATCATGTGGGTTCTGGCCATTTTCATTCACTGTGAGCAGGACTTCATGTCGGTGTTTGGCAAACAGCATCTCAGATGGTAGTGGGATATACCTCTAACAGCATACACTGTGGAGACAGGCAAACAAACAGGAGGGGGATGTTCCAGACATTACTACAGAATGTAAGTTTTGCTCTTCTACATTTGAAGTAATGTTGGTTTAACAGTGTTTGTGTGGATATGGCTGGTCTACATGATTTAATACATGTCATGACAGTGTTATGTGGTTGAGGAAACTCCCATCTGTAGGGTTATCTGCAGACTGGCCAGCGTTTGGAGTCTTATGTGTCTTGTGTTACTCACAGATTACCTATCTTAGAACTGCAGAAGCATAGTCTCAGGATTACAGTCAGTACGTAGTGACAGCCATGAGAGTTACTGACTTCATATTCCTGTCACAACAAACCCTGTAACAACAATAAATGTATGCGGTTATCACAGCAACATGTCAATGTTGGCTCTGTGCTTGTGCCTCCAGCCACAACTCTGTCAACCTTTGTACATATATCATGCAGTAAGAGGTGCATATGTTCAGTTCACCATTATTTATTGACATCATACCTGATAACAAGCCAGTGAGATCAGACTGCTAGACATGTTATGTATAGTAAGGGTTATATTTGAGGACATAACCTGGACATTCTGTGGTAGTGTGTGCAGTAGTGAGGTCTGTGTACTTATGGTGATTGTCGACAGTGTATGTATTGCGAATATGTACCTTGGCCTGTGTACAGACTGTGGTAGATGTCATTGTTCTTGGTCCTGTTCTAGCTGATGTTACACGCTGCTCCAGTGTATGGTACCCTATTGACATACATGTTTGTAGGGCCAAACACACACATGTCCCATACCACAGTCAGGCATCAGACTACACTGTGTAGTTGCCCAGTATATGTAGGGTTAATGTGTGAGTGGCACATATGAGGATGGTGTTGATCAGACAGTCCACATACTGCAATATTAAGCTCGCTTACCATATGTGGTTGTGGCTGCGTTCACATTGATTGTGGCTATGCACTTCCACACAGGTGTCTGTTACTCTGTGCTGTGACATGCCTGTAGAGCCTGCTATATTTGCAGGTGCATATGTATTCCCCCATAAGAAATGTAGGCCAGTGTTGTGGCAGTCTGTAGTTTGCACAGTGCTTTGTGACATGCCTAGCAGCTCTTTGTACTTACCCAGTGTGATGTTATGTCCAGATAT
>NC_056728.1:1711193086-1711243086 GCF_019279795.1 Protopterus annectens
GTGGCTATTGTGGACACAACAACATCATTGCAGTTACTGTTGAGTGTATCCCCCCAGCTTAGCTGGCCGTAATACTGTACAGTTCATGTTAACCAGTTAGGTAGTTGTCTATCACACTATCTATGGTTCAACAGCACCTCTCACCCTCCAAAGGGTAGGGGTGTGCCACCCACACCAGCACACAAATGTTTACCGAGTTAAGGATTGCACTACATTGGGGAAAGGGGCATATACCCTGCCATTACCATTGTCAGTGACATTAAATTAGCAGACTGCTTATTCCCCAATGTGTTGTTGTGCCTAGCCTGGCTTGGTGGAATTACATAGGCTACAACGGGTTACTTGCACAGGTACATACATCCATGTGTACAGTATTCTCTGTGTAGTGCATCAACACCAAAGCCTCTGTGTGTGTTATACACAAACATGTAGTGTGTACCAGCCAGTACAACTACCATTGTCCACTGTAGAAGGGCTGCTAACAGCAGCCACCATGCACTCACCTGTATACACCACCCCCAGACTTATCAGCCATGTGGCACAGGCAGTAACTTTTATACAGACCTGTGACATTATTTCATTTGTACACAGGATATGGCACAGCCAAGGTGTCACCACAGTGCCATACCCCTTGTGAGATGTGACAGCAGACCATCCTCCTGCTGAGACATGGACACCTACAACACAAACGGATAACATTATGGAGACCACAATCACTCAGTGTTAATAACAGCTATAATGCATCACAGCTGGACAGCTACACTTTCTGACATGTAAGCATTAAACTTTATTTCTGACAACATGTTACACAGCAGTACATTGGTACACTGTAGTACAGTCACCATGTGCATCACAACCATGTTAGCCTGCCCCTGCATCAATGTTATGGATGACAGAGATGTGGCACAGGTATCATCATATGCACAGGGTGTGTTGTTGGTTTGCCAGAGACCTATCCTGAGCCATATGTTTGACACCATGTTTGTGAGTGAGGGGTTTTAATTATTGTTATGGCCGTGGTGATGTGGTGTGTGTAGGTGTGGGGTTGCCTAGCTGTGTTTGTATTATGTATGAGTATGCATGCACAGTTCTGCCATGTGGCTGCCCTATACAGGTGTTTGTTGGACAGCTGCACATCATACCTGGCAGGGTGTGCAGTTCACCACCTCTGGCCATGGACATGAGAACTGTGCCTGCCAGGGGTTCCACAGGCATGTCCAGGTACAAGCCACAATATGGTACTTTCCCCTGATGATGACATATGTCTGCTGGAACTAAGTCCCTCCTGGGACTGGCCATGGCCACATGCACATGGCCTGCTGTGGTGTGGTGTGGTGTGGACAGCACCCCTCCTGCAGTGCTGGGCTGGTACTGCCACTACAGGAGCAGCTTGGTGTCCTTGCATGTCCACGTCAACCTCCAGCTGTTGGAGTTGCTAGCCTATGTCCATGTGGCCATCGCACCACTCCCACCACATGCTCAAGCACGGACAATCCACGGTCGATGAGTACCACTATCTCACCCCACCGTCTATCCATGACCTCTGTATAATAATGGAGGGCACTTGCAAGATCACGGATGTTGTCACTAACAGCTGAAAGAGTAGCCATCTGCAGCCTTAGACCATGTCTGGTGTACCATTCCATATGTGCCTGCGCCTCCATGACAGCCTGAAACATGCGTCTGTTGGTACTAGATGTGGCACTTCTGCCAGGGGCACGATGACCAGCAGCCCACCAATGAGCACCCCTATACATCTGCCTATGTGGTACCCTACCAGACATCTGGCTATGGCTGCTGTGTCCAGACACACATACCATAGATACCACACTGTGCTATGCACCATCACCAACCGCCAACTGTCCATCTGCTATAGCCACTGGTGATGGGGTATCTCTAGGCACTGTGACTGTGTGCGGGGATGGGGTGGATAAAAGGGGGATGTCAAACGATGGTGCAGTTTCAGCCTCTGACAACCCCGCTTGTACCTCAACACACCTATCATCATTTTCAGTGTCTGTATGGACACCATCAGATTGCCTGCAGGAGGACCCTGACCAACCTTGCCACCTGTGAGGGGAAAACAAGAAATGCACTTTAAGACCTGTACATCATTGCTTAACAGTATACACACGCACACACACACACACACACACACACACACACACACACACACACACACACACACACACACACACACACACACACACACACACACACACACACACACACACACACACACACACACACACACACACACACACACACGACATTCCACCATAATACTTACCTGCCCCTGTGTTTACAGACTGTCCCTAGTTTATTCTCTTAAGTTCCCCATCCTGCATCAGACTTGGAAACCTACAGTCATTAATACCAATCATTAATGTATCATTCTTCTAATTGCCTAGACAAGTGATCACAATACATAACCTGTTACTCCATTACCTCTTTGCCTTGATTGGAGTTGTTTTTTCAAAGATTCACTGCTGTCATCCATTGTTCACCCTGGGTTTTTCCAGACATCTTGAGGATGGCCCCCATATGTTAGGGGCTACTACAATCACTCAATAATGTCACACAGTGGAGTGTCATATGTAACTATTGTTCAGTAGATGTAAGATATGATGCACTATTAACTTATTATGTGGACTACAGTAATATTTGGAAACACTCTCTGATGTTGTCTAGTAATTCCCCAATGCATATGTAGTGCTGCATACATGGTTATTCTTTCACCTTTCTGCTGATTGCAATTATAACAGTATCCCTGGTGTCTAGTTTCCCTCACAATGCATGTTCCATGCTACAGACCTTATTATACTATCAGCTGTCCTGAGATTACATGTCAGACATGCATTCCTGGTGTCTCATGTGTCTGTCCATGTCCATGTACTGCACAATTTCAAAGGGAAGTTGAAAGGTATGAACAACCCCACAATCACACATGTGCATACATGGACACACACACAAACATGCACACATACACACACACATCCTACATACATCAACCCCCCTCCACTTCACCAGATTGCACTTACAGACAAAATAATACCCCCACCCCCCCACACACTTACAGGTGAGGTTGCACGAAGATATTACACACAGACCTCCCATTACCCATCTGTCAAAATGCATGACATATGGCACTCAACAGCATGCAGTGCAGCTATAATCAATCCATGCTAGCAACATTATACATGTGTGTGATGCATGGGTTGTGTTAGTAGGTGATGCCTCTTCCCCTGCAACACACTGCACCCATGTACACAGTATTGCTGTGCACCTGTTTGGCATGCTGGCATGTACTTTGACCATATCTCACAGGTGTACACACCATTGCTGAATGTGTATTACTGTGTCAGTTATGTCTGCTCTGCTGATCACAGCCCCTATGTGTTTGTCCGACACATACATGGGATGATATGTGGACAGATGTCATTTGTGAATGCCTGATTTCTGATTTACAGATTTCATCATCAGCAGTGCATGTATGGCCCATACGATACAATTACACTGATAACCTTCAAACCTTACCGTGGCTATGGGGAGTGTACACACCCTTGTTGATATGATGCCCTCTTCCTTGATATGCCATGGGACCACATTACTGCATATGCTAACATTACATGAACCTGATATGTGACATATGACCTGTACAATCAAATCTGATCTCTGTGTGTACATGTTTCATGCAATAATTGTCTTTTGTATGAGTGAATCATACACTGTCCATTTTAAATGGTGGCAACTGGAGGAATACTGGATGTTCAATATGCTGTGCATTCTCTAAATATGTATCTTCCTATACATATCTATGTGTGTGTATGTGTATAAACATCTCTCTCTCTCTCTCTCTATATATATATATATATATATATATATATGTATATATATATATGTATCTGCATATATGTGTGTGTGTGTGTATATGTATCTTTGGAATGTTTATTGCTTCCACATTGTACATTCCCTATGGTAGCCAGACTGTACTGCGTGATATGTTATTGATACCATCCTGACATCATACAGGTGGGATGGATTACTGTTAACGTCTTGTGGCTATGTTGTGTGGGGTCCTAGGTATGGGACTTGCAAGTGTTGGTATTGTGTTGCAAGGCAGATCTGTTTGGCTGTGGGGGAGGGGTTGATATCAATAATTACAAAAGAGTACTTAGCTTGGGCCCCCTCATCTCCATTAATGGTGCCTTTGGTCATATATGTATTTGTTGTGTTCCCTTTTATATCTATAGATATATATCTGTATATATATATATATATATATATATATATATATATATATATATATATATATATATATATATATATATATATGTTTACATGTATATATTGCTCTCTCTCTCTGTATATATATATATATATATATATATATATATAGACATATATATGGTAGACATATATATCTATGGATATATATATATATATACACACACACACACACACACACACACACACACACACACACACACACACACACACACACGCACACACATACATCTACATGTATAAATACATTTCCTGTACTGTTGAATGATTGTGCTGGATGATATGTTTGTGAAAATATCAAGGATATGTATATCTGACATGGCTTAGTGGTAAATCGCTTTGGCTATGTTGTGCAGTGTCCTGGGTTTGAGACTTGAAACGGCTGTTTATTTTGTTGCTGGGCAGAACAAAGGCAGTTGGATATAGAGTGATTAAGGCACTTTTAAGCAGTTGTAAGCAGGTTTGCATGGGTTTGCACGACGGTAAGCAATGCTAACTTCTGGTTAAATATGTTTACAGTCAGTTAACCTCTAGATTGCTTATCCTATGTAGGCATTGCTTACCCCCGTGCAAACAGGCTTAAACCCGCTTACTGCTGCTTAAACGTGCTTACTTCCACTTACCCCTGTGCTAATTTCTTCAAAGAAAAGAAAATGGGTTGATAGGAAAGTGTTGAAAAAGGGGCACGCAGAGGGAAAGACAGTAGGGAAAATAGCTAGGGATGTGCAAAAAGGGTGTAGGGAAGATCCATAGCTGCCCATTTCTTCTACAGCAACAGCTGTGCATATACACTGATTTGGAGGTAGATTTGGAAACTCTCATACCCCTGAGAGAGGGGTGAGGACAACAATAATATGTTGTGAAGCCATTTACACCAGATTACATGTGTCCAGTGGACATGTGTGAAATAGACAGCTATATATGGGGTGAGTTTTTTTAGGGGAACATAGGATGTTGGGGAGGGATAGCAGATATATTTGGGGAGGTAGGCTGGGTAGGATAACAGACAAGACAGACAAGACAGCATACACGGGTGGTATATGATACATGTGGGGGTAAACACCTTAGATGGGGAGGGGTGTTTGGAAGTCGGAAGTCCATGAGCCCCCTAGTGGAAACAGTGGGACTGAGGTCCCCACCTATGGGCAGTTACCACTGCACCTTCATGGCCCCAAAGGTGGCTGTGCTGGGGGCTGGGTAGGAGGGGCAGGCTGACCTTCTAGATGTGCCACATGGCCCTCAAGCTGGTGTAGCAGATGTCCAAACTTCCTGCAGAGCTCACTACGCACCAGATCCCAGACCTGATGATGTGTGACAGTATCCTGTCCACGCCCACTCCAGGGGAGGTTGAGCCCCATCCCCTGAGGTGGTTCCAACTGAAGGGGGTGCAGGACCAGTGGACGAGGAAGTCCCGGGGTGGGCCCAAGATGTGCTGGTGTCCAGTGCCATGGCCAGATAAGGTGGGAGTGGTGGGTCCGCTGGGACCAGCCTTCCCAAACGTGCTATGGTGTTTCAATTTTAAAACATATGTGGGTTAGCAATAGTCAACACATTCCAGGGTTAGGTATAACAGCATGCATAGATATTCCGATTAACCCAAAATACCAGATATGGAACAGTTGCATAGCAAGCAGAACACATGCATATATGGAACCACAGTGGCCTTTACAACAGCATGCAGGTGCATTGATGGCAGCATGCCACCAATGTGGGAGTATATCAACATGGCACATGCATAGAAACACATTTAAATATTTATCAAATAGGACATATGTCCCAACAGTAGATTTAATTGTACACATACCGATTGACTTGTGGATTTAGTTTATTGTTGCAGATATGGTGGGTGAGGGGAGAGAAAGATATCAGTTAACAACTAGTAAATCCCTGTAGTTCTCATTACTTTCTTAGTGCTGTAATCTGTACTTTACAGGTATTATTACACTACCATATGGCCTTAGTTTGGACAGTGTTATGGATGTAGACAACTATATACATGAACTGTGTTTTACCTGCAGTATACACCTCTTACCTGGTATACCTGTGGAGGTATTGTTTGTTAACACTACCTGACTGTTTCTACGCATATTCCCAGATTCCAGGTTGATGTTATGGACATACCTCTCCATCTCTTATTGCACACACTCTGGGCATGTCTTGACAACATGCAGGTGAAACTGGGACATATATTGACTATTGCCCTCATAAACCTTTGGTGAGTTGCTACAATGACAGGTTTATTACCATAGACATTTTCCAAATATTTACAAGCCTGACATTTAGTTATATGACATTAAATACTGCCTAAATGTCAGAGAATATCACACTGATATGCCAGGGGGACAGGGTAACAGGCAGCAGATATGGGCCAATTATCTGGACATTCTGGACAGATCTGTAGAGTTGAGGGCTATGATTCTGCATACAGCTTACTACCACTCCCAGGATTCGAACCATGGCTGTGTCTGATAAAAATAAAACAGTGCACATCACAGTTGAGTGTGCTATATAGATATTGCTGTGTATCTTTTCTCTGAATTCTGTTTATAGCCTCCCGTGGTTTTACAATCTGACCTTGTAATTACAATACTCTTATACAGGGTTTCCTAGAGAGTTTTATTATGTAGCACTGTGTGGATGACAGTGATGAGTAATACCTTATTAATCAGAGATACTGCAACACTAACACTGCCATACAATACCAGACTAAACAGTACCAGTCCACGATTTCAACCTCTTATCTCTAGGCACAGTTTTTGTATCTGACAGACCTGTGGGGGGAATGTTTGTTAACACTGCCTGAATGTTGCCACTCATATTACCAGATTCCACATTATTATTATGCACATACGTCTCACTCTGTTACTGCACACACTCTGGTCATAGCTTCACAACATGGGGTTGGAGTTGGGACATACTTTGCTTATTACTCTCATAACACTTTTATGAGTTGCTAGAGTGACAGGTTTCTTCTTATAGATATATTTATGACAGTTATGATGTCTGACAATCAGTTGTATGTCATTATTTGCTACCTAAACTTCTGGGATCATCCCACTGATTTGCCAGGGGGACAGGATGACAGGCAAGGGAATTACACCAATTATCTGGACTTTCTGACAATATCTGTACAGTTGTTGGGTATGATTCTGCATACAGCTTGCTACCACTCACAGGATTCGAACCATGGCTGTGTGTGCTAAAAATACAACACTTCACATCTCAGTTGAGTGTGCTATTTGGGTTATATTGTGTATCTTTTCACTGTTTTCTAAGTCTCCCTCAGTTGTACAATATGACCTTGTGATTACAACAGTCATATACAGGCATTCCTACACATTTTATTTATGTAGCACAGTGTGGGTAACAGTGCTTAATACAACAGTACTATTAAGAGATTGGAACACTACATTACCATATGATACCAGAGTAAACACAAGCAGTCCAGGAGTTAGACCTTTATTGCCAGGCTGTTAACCTTTTATTTACATACAACCTATATGAGACTCTTCCTGCCATATTGTCTGGTTTATTCAGTACATGCCATACACAATACAGGTTTTATACTGGCAATTAACTTTCTACTACTTTTAGATTTATTTCCTATGACAGTACATACAAGATTATTACTAACCTGCCTCGCGACACAACCTCTGCAGCCTACAGGCATCGGCTTCCCAATTCACAGCCCACTCTTCTGCCACTGTCAAAGACATAAGAGGAATATTTAGCCATACCTATCCATAATATGCATGAGCTGGCAATTATTAAACAGGTAGTAGAATGATATTTACACACGGCTGGGACATCACCTGTCTGCCTAGCCTCTTGGATCCACTGATCCAAGGCTCCCTCTTTCTCTGTTTCAGGTCGGCATTGTGATGCCTGACCTGCTCACCAATTCGAGGGATGCCAGTGGCACTGGTGAGGTCACAGGTGAGACGGTCCCAGTCTTTTGCCTTATATTGGGAATCCTGGTAATGGCTCTGCAGCAGTCTCTGGTCATGGTCTTTAACAAGGAGTCCTGCCATGACTTTGGACTCCTGGATGCCCCAGCACTGCTCCCGGAAGTGCGATCCTTCACCCACACCAGCCATAGTGCCTACAGAAGGAAGCTGCAACCAGTTATGAGATGTATTCCTGCTTGTGGGGTTTAAATAGGGCTGATTTCCCACACTTTGCCATGATTGGATGGTTTTAAAAATGCTAATCTATGGGCAAACCTGCTTACCTAAGGTTGGCATTGCTTAAAGGGGTAAACCAACGGGTAAACCAATATAGCTGGCCTACACATTGCTTACAACTAGTAAGCAGGGGTGTGCAATGCTTAGCATTGCTTAATTTTAAATTTGCACACTATTTGCTGTTTGGCATTGATTTATCATTCATTACATGTTATATATTTGTTTGGTATCCATGATTCATGTGTACGTACACTGTATGGGGTACTTGTGTTTACTGTGGGATTTCAACACTTTATTACAATGACACCTCACATCTGGACTTAATGCAGTACTCCAGTTCACATATTTATGTCATGTAGTAGGTTATACAACATAAAACTGTATACAGATTCCTTTCACATGTAAATTTTGATTTTGCTATAGTGAGGATCTGTTTGGTGATACCTCAATTGTATGTACTGCTGTGATGGCTTACTGGTTAACTACTGTAACAATAGTGTACAGGGTCCTGGAGTCAAGACCTGCAAGGGCTGTTTATTTTGTTATTAGGCAGAACAGTGACTATTGAATACAGAGTGACTAAGGCACTTCTAAGCAGTTGTAAGTAGGTTTGCCCAGATTTGCGTGATGGTAAGCAATACTAACTTCCAGTTCAATATGCTTACAGGGAGTTAGCTTCAATATTGCTTAACATGTGTGCACATTGCTTACCTGCCCCAACAAATAGGCTTAAACCCACTTACTACTGCTTAAAAGTGCTTACTCCCACTTACTCCTGCACTAATTTAGACAGAAATGTAACATGGCTCTTGGGAAAGTGGTGGATTTGGACACTCTATGGATTTATCATTCATTACACATTATACCTTCAGTTTGTATCCCTGATTCATGTGTACTTATACTGTATGGGTCACTTGTGTTTATCTGTGGATTTTACCACATTATTACAATGACACCTCACATCTGCATTTAATTCAGTACTTCATTTCACAAACATATGTTATTTAGTAGGTTATACGGCAAAAAAAAATGTTCATAAAGTTATTTCACATGGAAAATGGAATTTACTACAGTTAGAATCAAACCAAGAATGGTTGCTCACAAAGTGAATGCTCTGAACACTACACTGTTGCAGTACTGCTTCAATTGTATGTATCTTGCTATTTATACTCTTGTGCCATTTAAGCTGCAGTATGCATAGCTAAGTAATGGGCAAACCCTCGCACTGACTGTTACATTTATTCTGTTTGATAAAAAACATTTCTACTGCTATTTTCTCTTGGAAGGGACAGGTTTCTGGTACAACTACGGACATATTTTCACTATTGCTCTTATAAACTTGGGACAGTTGGTAGGGTAACAGGATTTGTTTTAATATACATTTTATCATGGATTTGAAGTTGGACACTGAAATGTATGCATTATTTACTGACTTCAATCCTGAGATCATCCCAGTACTAGTCATATCATACCCCTCCACCTATCCCCTCCCCTTTAGCTAACTTCCCCCTGAGTTTACTTCTAGCTGATACTATCAGTGGCATCATTTTTAAATCCAGTTTGAGTGTCCACATTCCATTGTGCCGGTCCTGCAGTTGCGCTGCTTGACTCACCTCCCAGTAGGTTTAGCAATGTGTATTTGATGAAGCTGACCTTGTAGAGCACCATATTTTGCTACAATCAGTGTAACAGATGGAATGTGTAATTTTGTTGGCATAGTGATCTTGTACTGATGGCAAATCAGTTTGTATGTTTACCGCTACTGTATAAATACTGTATATATAGTGTAAAATGACTTGTGCTCTTTGCCGCAGCACAGCAACTGTGATAAAACAGCTAACAACAGCATATTCTTGTCTGAGAGGTTCGAGCTGGTTATTGCTGCTTCATATATATTTTTTACTACTGCATAACTAGCATAAGGACGCCATCTAATAGGTGTCGTGGAATGCCTGTTTCTCATGTTAATGTGTCACAGTGAATGGATATACCTGCCCATGCCGTATGTATTGATTAGAAACATTCTACTGCATTACCGCTCTGTTACCTTGCATAACTGTTTGTTTTTGCTAACGCTTGTGTCTAAACGGATACTTCCTTACCATTTGTACTGTTTGAAACTTCTATTGCATTACTGCTCTATTGCCTTACATATCTGATTGTTTTTGATAACCCTACCCTCTCAAACGGTCTAGGGCCATTTTTATTCCCTTGGGCCTGAGGGTAATTGTTATATTGAGGTTCCATTGCCTAATTGTGTTGTTTCTACTGCCTATATGCACTATTTTCTAATGCTGCCTTTCTAATCTTTCTCTCCTCTACCCATACCCTTTATCTACATCTATTTCTAGTCTCTTTCTATTTACTATACACTCTAATACACCGTTTCACATCTTGGTATCCCTTACTTCTGCCCCATCCTTCTACCTTGTACCTCCCTAGCTTTGCCATCTACATTACCTAACTTTGGGTGTCACTCTCTCTTTTACAGTCTACCATCTCGGGTGCTCCCTCCCTGCCTTTAAAATACAAGGACTACCTCCTGCCTAAATCAGAAGACACCCTTGAATTGCCTGCTACCCAGGCATAATAGAATGCTACCGCAGTAAGGACATCTCTGCACAAAGAAGTGTCAATGCATGTAGCCTTGAACAAACAACTTGTAACCTAATTTACTACCTATATTTGTTATTCTGACCTCCCCTGTGTGCGTTAAGAGCCAAACCTAGCCCACTTGCCACTCTCCCCCTCTAGTTTTTTAATATAGGCTTAATTGTAGTGTATGAAGACTACTCTATCATTCTGTTTGCTATCTCCTTTTGCCACTAGGTGGTAGCATACACCACGGCAACCACTTGCACAGCATTATTCTCCCAAAGTTTCTACCTAAGGATAGCAGTTATTTCCACTATTTCTCCCATTTTGTATAATTGCTAAACTCCCTCTACCCTCCTGGACTAGCTAACCCACATTTAAATCTTGTCTACACTACTTTCCTTGCAACATAGCTCCAGCCCATCTTTATTTAATTGTATGAGCTGCAGTTACTGATACTTTTTTACAGTCCTTACTTCTTCTTGACTCTACCCACGCCATTTGCCCTACGGGCTCACTCTGCTCCCCTACCCTGCCCCCAATTTCCACCCACCCCCAGCACTACTACACTTATGCTACCTTGCCACACCCCACTCTTAACAACCAATCAACAAACCAACAAACAATTAACACAAACCACCACACCCACACTAATTACTTCAAACCCCATTACCTCCACCCTTACCCCACCATGGCCCCAGTACTATCTCCATTCAACTTCCTGTTGACCTACTCCATAATACCACTATTACTTTCCCCTTACATACTAACTGCTTATGAACAACAAGTGATTCATGGTTTTCACTCCTCAAGAAGCCATACTATCATAATGCCTGTACCTAATCAGCTATAACACCTACTTACTCCCCCCATAGCTACCCCTTCAAACAGCTCATCAATGCTATTAGAAATCGATACATCAACACTACAAAATACCAAAGCCTTCTTTTTAAGTTTTTTAAGTTAATCATTAAACCCCAAAGTAATCTCACCATGGATGGAGACATCCACCCAAATCTGGCCCAACCTCTGCCAATAATTCTAGCATCAAAACTACCTCATCCCCTATAACCTATGCCTATACCTTAAATAGAGCTCCTAATTCACTCCTGGTCAGCTATCTAAACATCAGAAGCCTAAATCATAAAGTTCAACACCTCCATGCCCTACTAGATCACCTTTCTCCTGATGTTCTTTGTCTCACTGAAACCTGGCTCAAACCAAGCACCTTAGATAATGAGGTCATACCACCAGGTTACAATATATTTAGACATGACCGTACTTCTAAAAAGATAGGGGGGTAACTGTTCTCTACAAATCCATGCTAGAAATTGACATTCATCAACCTATCCAAAATACTAATGCTGAAATTTACTACTAAACTACACATCAACAAAAGCAAAGGTATATATATTATCTGTGTCTACATCCCCCCAGGAAAAAACATACCAGTACTTGAGGACATACTAAACTTGGTATCAAATAATTATCCCCAAGAAACCATTGTACTCGAAGATTTTAATATAGACTGGTACTCATGCTCCTCTGAACCCCCCCATTTGCCACATTAACCTTTATGGTTTCTCACAAGTCATATCCTCCCCCACTAGGATCACTAAACCTAACAATAAAGAAACTATATTAGATTGGATACTTATTAAAAATCACCCACTCATGTATAACGCTGGAACCTTGCCCAATGACATAAGTGATCACCATCTCACCTATATTATTAGGCAAAAGGCTGAAATCCACAAACAACCCACCTACAAAACAATCAGGAACAAGAAAACGTTTAACTTAAGAATTTCCAAACAGATCTTAAACTTTGCAACTGGTCAGTACTTAAGCATCTTCCACTAGAAAAAGCTGTAAAATACTTTAATACTAAATTCTTATCCATCCTAGACAGCCACGCTCCAGCTCGTACCATTAGGACTAAAACCAAAAGTACCCCATGGCTTACAGCTGCAACTAGGCAAAAAAATCTTACTAAGAAATAAAGCTTGGACCACTTGGTGTGCCTCAAAAAACCTCACAGATCAACTCCATTATACACAATTAAGGAATGACACACAAAAAAAATCTGTCACAACCGACAAAAAAAAAAAAACTGCTATCACAACCTACAACAAAAACACCAGAACAAACCACATAAATTCTGGGCAGCTCTAAACACACTGCTCCATCTAGGACTATCTACCACCCCTGTACCCTCAACTTCCAACTCAAATTCTCCAGCAGAGATTGCCAGCTCCTTCAATAGCTACTTTACAGAAACTATCCAAAACCTAGCCAATAACTTATCCCCCAGTGCACCAAATCCATCAACCTCTACACCCATTACCCAAGCTACCTTCAAATTTCAACCAGTCTCAACATCATTTATCCTTAATCTAATTAGAAAACTAAAACCAACTACCCTTGCCGCTAATATCCTACCAGCAGACTACCTACAAAAAGCAGTTGATGCTGTAGCCTACCCTATATCCATTATGATCAACAGATCCATATCTGAAGCTACCATTCCCACTAACTGGAAAGTATCTCATATCATTCCACTCCACAAGGGAGGCAGTTCTACTGACCTCTCAAACTATAGATCCATAGCAATACTCTCTCCTATAGCCAAAACCCAGGAAAAATGCATCCCAAAACAACTCCTAGCCTATCTTCTTGATAACAATCACCTTTCAAATTTTCAACATGGCTTTAGACTAAACCACAGTACCACCACTGCCCTACTATCCTTTACCAATGTCATAAATCATAACCGTAATAGCAATAAACTCTTCTAAGCCATCCTCCTAGATCTTTCCAAAGCTTTTGACATGATAAACCATCAACTTCTCCTGCAAACCCTATAAACAATCTCCCTAGACACCCATGCTATACAATGGTTTAAGTCATATCTAGGAGGTAGACAACAGGCAGTCCTGTGGAAAGATAACTTATCTAACCTGTTACCTATAACACTTGGAGTCCCCCAAGGATCCATCTTAGGGCCTCTCCTATTTCCTATATTCATTAATGACTTGCATAAAGCAATACCAGACACTACCTGTATTCAATATGTGGACGACTCAACCCTAATCTGTTCTGCTACAACCCAAGAAGAACTACTGACACTATCCCAAAACACATTTAGCGTAGTTGAAAATTGGCTCCTCTATTGCCGTCTCATACTATACCCACAAAAAACAAACTGCTGCTGTTTTCCCCATCTCATAAGACCTCCTCTCTAACCTTCTCCATTAAATCTAGCAATGGCACTATTATCTCAGCAGACCCCTCAACCAAACTCCTAGGAGTTATAGTTGACAACAACCTAAACTTTGCCTTATCGATTACACCATCAAAACAGTAAATAAAAAACTTGGCTCTCTACATAAAATCAAACCCTTCTTAACTCCCCTAGCCAGAACTGTTCTTGCTCGCACTCATCTACTACCCACACTTCTCTACACATTCCCCTTATTCACCACCCTGAGTAAAACCTCCCTGAAGAAGCTCACAGCCTGCTATAATCATATTGCCAGATTTGCCACCGTCTCTGCCTATAGGACCCATCATTGCCACAATCTCAAACTACTAAGCTGGCTTGAACTACCTAACCTTATACTAACTAACCAACTAGTAACCACCCATAATATTCTCTACCAGCCAGAACCGACGCCCGATCTTAAAACTCTCATCACCCCCTACCAGAACCTTAAAAATCTTTGATCCTCTAGCAAAATGCTAGCTTTCACCTTCAAAGCTAACAACTCAGCTGGGGAAGCTCTGTTTATGAACTCAGTTGGTAAAGTCTGGAACTCTCTTCCTACAGAACTAACCGTACAACCCTCTCCAACCCAATTAAAAAAAAAACCTTACTCAATGCTTCACTATGCGATTACTCTGTCCTTGCTCTACCCCTGACTAATCCCCACACTTTTCTACTGTGCACCAAATTAGGGTCTCCTAGCGGTGTCTCTGAATCCAAACCTAATTACTCTGTACTAAGATGTTTAAGTGAAATCTAGAATGTATTTTATGTAACCTACAAAGAAACACACAAATATATATGAACCTTTTGAATGTTGGGCTGGGAACTTGGAAAATGACCTTCAGATATATGTATAACCTCTATCTTGAATTATACTAATAGTGGAATGGTTTCATTATGTAAATATGTAACAATTTCTCTGAATTATATTTCTCTATTGTATTTTACATTGTATTATGCTGTTCTGTCTTATGTCTTCTGTATGGAGCTTTTCTTCCCAGGCCTCCGCTGAAAATGGACATATATCCAGTCGGACCTTCCTGGTCAACAAATGTAAAATAAATAAATAAAATAAAATAAATAAAATTTGCCAGGGCAATTGGGGTGCTGTATGGCCATGACATGTGGACATTCTGCAATGATTTGTACAGTTGGGAGGTATGCAGCCTCCTATGAGCGTTCTCGGTCATTATTATTGCTGGGCGGCACTTCCTGAGTGCAGGGACATGTGTATTGTGAGAGCTCTGCTCTCAGACACACCCCCTGCACTCGTTCATGCTCCATTTCCATTTAGGAGCAGAGGCAGCGCTCCTTCATTACTATGCATGGCTCGCTGCCGTGCTGCTCTTAAATGGACGTTTTCATGCAGGAATAAGCTATTCCTGCACTGAACCTTACTGAATCCCGGGGAATATCTTTTATGAGTTGGAACAAAAAGTTATACATTTTTTAACAAAATTCAGTGTTTATGTTAATATATACAGTGGATATAAAAAGCTTACACACCCCTGTTAAAATGCCAGTTTTTTTTTATATAAAAAAATGAGACCACAATAAATCATTTCAAAACTTTTCCCACCTTTAATGTGACCTATATCCTGTGCAATTCAATTGAAAAACAAACAAATCTGTTAGGGGAAAATATAAAAAATAAAAAACATACAATATGCTGGTTGCATAAGTGTGCAAACCCTTAAACTAATACTTTGTTGCACCTTTTGATTTAATTACAGCATTCAGTCTTCTTGGGTAGGAGTCTATCAGCACGACACATCTTGATTTTGCAATATTTGCCCACTCTTCCTTGCAAAAGCACTCCAAATCTGTCAGCTTGCGAGGACATCTCTTGTGCACAGTCCTCTTCAGGTCACCCCACAGATTTCCTATTGGATTTATGTCTGGGCTCTGGCTGGGCCATTCCAAAACTTTAATTTTCTTCTGCTAAAACCATTCTTTTGCTGATTTGGATGTATGCTTGGGGTCATTGTCTTGTTGAAAGGTGAAATTCCTCTTCATCTTCAGCTTTATAGCAGATGCCTGAAGGTTTTGGGCCAAAAGTGACTGGTTTTTGGAACTGTTCATAATTCCCTCCACCTTGACTAAAGCCCCAGTTCCAGCTGAAGAAAAGCAAACCCAAAGCATGATACTGCCACCACTGTGCTTCACTGTGGGGATGGTGTTCTTATGGTGATGCAAAGTGTTTTTTTTTGTGTCAAACATACCTTTTGGAATTGTGGCCAAAAAGTTCAACCTTGGTCTCATTAGACCATAACACATTTTCCCACATGCTTTTGGGAGATGATGTATTGTTTTGCAAATTTTAGCTAAGCCTGGATCTATCTTGCAACTCTATCCCATAGTCCAGACATATGGAGAATATGTGAGATTGTCACATATAGTACACAACCAGTACTTGCCAGAAATTCCTGCAGCTCCTTCAGTGTTTCTGTAGGTTTCAGTCTCCCTAACCAGTTTTCATCTTGTATTTTCATCAATTTGGGAGGGACGTCCAGTTCTTTGCAATGTCACTGCTGTCCCATATTTTCTCCACTTTTTGATGACTGTCTTCACTGTGTTCCATGGTATATCCAATGCTGTGGACATTTTTTGTACCCTTCTCCTGACTGGTACTCTTCAACAATGAGATACCTTTGATGCTTTGTAAGCTCTCTGCGAACCGTGGCTTTTCCTGTAGCAGGCAACTGAGTAAATGTCAGGAAAATCCTACTAGGACAGCTGAACTTTATTTGGGGTTAATCAGAATATCTTTAATTGATGTCAGGTGTGTACCCAAGAAGGCTGAATGCTGTAATTAAATCAGAAAGTACTTCAACAAAGTATTAGTTTAAGGATGTGCACACACAACAAAGTATTAGTTTAAGGGTGTGCACACTTACATAACCCGCATACTGTACATTTTTTTTCCCCTAACAGATTTGTTTGCTTTTCAATTGAATTGTACAGGTTATAGGTCACATTAAAGATGGGAAAAGTTTTGAAATGATTTATTGTGGTCTCATTTTTTTATATCACAAAAACCTGGTATTTTAATAGGGGTGTGTAACCTTTTTATATCCACTGTAAGTTGTAGGTTTCTATATGAAACTGCTTGCTTAGAAGTTACTGCATATCTTATTTATAAAATAGAAAAGAATGCAACATGACACAGTTGAACTCACATTTGTTTATCTTATATAGTTGTTATTACAGGCTTACTTAAACACTTTACTATACAAAATACCATCATCATCACTTTAATATAAAATGAATAGAAATTATCCAGTCAACACTTGCCAGATTCATATTTAAAAGAAAGCTTTGTTAATAATAAACACATTCTAAAGCTGCCTGGAATGCCAATATAGAGTCTTAGATAATAAGCTAATGTTTTTGCTAGGCAAAATGAAATGTGAGGTGGAGTGGGGATGAATATAGTTGTTAAAGAAATGTATTTTATGGTTGTTTAGTTAAAAAGAGGTTTTAATATATTAAACAACCCTAAAACTCTCTACATGAGTGAAAGATTGAGCTTGGTGTTGTATGTAATGAAAGCTATTGTTATTTGAAGGCTGTTCTTATCCAAACAGCTACATTATGGTTTTAAATGAAGCTCCTTTCTCTCAGGCTCAAGCTTTCTTCTTTCACTAAATTATGTGAAGCTTTTGAGGTAAAAGGCCTAAGCTAACTTGAAATTCCCACTCATACTGAAAGAACAGAACTGTTTAAGTTTGGACAAGCAGCTTTGGAAAAATAATTTAAATAAAAGGCGGAACCTTCAAATATACATTAGAATAAATGTCACTGTATCAATATATAACTGTACAAACTAGCATAGCAGAAGAAAAGTTAATATCATGTTACATGAAGCATGAAAGCTTATGACTGAAACAGAAGAAAGTGTATATTGTTTGAAGATATCATTTGATGGAAATTAATACAAATATAATATTTAAAGTTTTATTTGTATGGCAAAACATATAAGTATAGAGCATATTGATAAAACACACAAAGGTCCAAAGAAATAAAAATGCTGGGGATTTATCTTTGTAATAGTAAATCATAGTCTGTGTTGTTCCTCAATAACTTATTTGCTATATAGAGTTAAGAAATTTCTTTTTTTCTTAGTATATAGGTCTAAAAATGAAACAATTGTTCTACTTATTTATATTAATAAAGACATAGGATACAGCTATACTTTTGGCTAATTGTTATTAGAGTTATATATATTTGTGGTATAGTTATTTTGGGTTTATCTTTCTTCTCACTCTTTGTCAGAATATTGGATGTGTTGGTTTGCTTGGATGGTTAGACTATTCAAACATGGAGTGTTAGACTCCATGAGGGGTAGCATGGGTTTTAGAAGTAATTTACGAGTGTCCACAAATGTACTGATTTTGTTCCTAGATATACTCTCAGAATTTAGCCATTCTTTATAATAAATAGAGGATCATTATCTAGGAGAAATAAGTATATGTATCTGATCAGTAGGTCAGATGACATTTATTAACTGTATTTCCATAAATGTTAATTGATTAAACAATGGAAGCAAAACAGGTAACTTAACTAGATATCTGAAACTGTTTAATTCTCAGGTTATCTTTCCACAAGAAACACACTTATTATCAGAAGATATAAACAGACTTAATAATAAGAGTTACACCATACTATGTAGT
Organism: Protopterus annectens; assembly: GCF_019279795.1. Classification (NCBI taxonomy): domain Eukaryota; kingdom Metazoa; phylum Chordata; order Ceratodontiformes; family Protopteridae; genus Protopterus; species Protopterus annectens. The sequence goes on from NC_056728.1 coordinate 1,711,212,094, forward strand.
TTACAACATAATCAGAAGAAAGGGGAGCAGCTATTTTATTGAAGAATTCTTTACCTAAGCCTGAAGTTATGGGAGCATATCAAGATGATAAAGGTATGTTTTCTACCACTACTATAAAATACAGTAAGAAGATATTAACTCTTATTAATGTGTACTGGATTCCGGTAATAGGAGTCAATACAGTTGATCAACATTTAGCGCAAATAATTCAATATGCAAAAGGCAGTATCATTTTGGCAGGAGGCTTTGACTGTATATTATCACCAAGTGATATTAATACAAATAGTAAAAGGTAAATTCAGCCGTCTGCAACAAAAGTAAATAAAATGTATTGAATTATTTCATCTTAGAGATATAAAAGAATTTTCAGATCCAAATTCATTAATCTTTGCACATTATTCTCATAAGTATGGAACATAATCCAGAATAGGCAGAATTTGTATTTCTAATGAACTAGTAGACAAACTGGATAAAGTTAAGACTGTAACCTGCCCATTTTCAGATCATAACATAATCACTTTTGAATTGTCCTTGAATGCTAATAATAATGTTAAAATAAGAAGAATACCAGCATATATAACAGGTTTACAAGAATTTAAAGACTTTTTTCTTAAAGAAATTTCCTCCTTTATAGAAATTAACAATGCAGTGGATACGTCAGAAATCTATATATCGCACACTCTAAAAGCATATCTGTTTGGTAGAATCACTAATTGGCCATCAAATAAAAAAAGCAATCTGACAAAGAATTACATGAAATACAGGCAAAACTTGATAAGCTGAAGTTAGAAAAAACAGAAGAATAAAAATAATAACATAAAATAGATCAATAAGTTAAATGACAAATACTTGGAAATTTAAAATCAGAAAACCAAAATCAATCTTGAGAAGTTTAAGATAATTAACTTTTCTATCAACCCAAAGTGTATGTACAATCTAGCTAACAAAACAAAATTACTCAGCAAGTCCAGTCACATAAAAGAAATCTATTCACATAGAAAGAAAAGTAACATAAATAGAATATATTCTAAAGGAATTCAGAGATTATTACAATGAAATTAATCAAAATAATATACTACTAGATCCAGAGAAAACAATCAAAACATTTATTAGAAAAAAATATAAAAACTAGACTATCAAATGACCAAATGAAATTAATTGACAAACCGATTTCTGTCTGAACTTCAAACCCAAATTTCTAAACTGAAGTCTAATAAAGCACCAGGTAATGATGGAATTATACCTGAACTTTACAAGTTGTTACCTAAAGAAGCCCTACACATACTACATACATTTTTTTTCTATAGTTAAGGACTTAAGTAAAGTTTTGCCTTCTTGGAAATATGCCCTTATCTCACCAATTTTAAAAAAACGACAAGGATCCTACTCAATGCTCTTCATACAGACACATTTTCACTTCTAAATGTAGATTATAAACTATTCATGGCAATTCATGTTAATAAACTAAAACACATTCTACCTTCTATGATTGATGAAGATCAAACTGGGTTTATTTTAAATAGAAACACCTACGATAATATTAAAATAATAATTACAATAATCGACTATGCAAATAACACAAATGAGAACTTAATGTTAAAGAGTCTTGATACAAATAATGCTTTTGACTTGGTCAACTGGAAATATCTTTTGCTAGTTCTATATTACAAGTTTTCTTTTAACTTTGCACATCTTATTAATCTCTATACAGATTGCTTTGCATATGTCAAAATAGGTACTTTCACATCTGATTCTATACAAGTATTAAAAAGGATGTCTTCTTTCACCTCTGCTTTTTACCCTAGTCATGTAACCTTTTGCTAATTTTATTAGATCAAATACAGATATAAAAGGTATTAAAATAACAGAAAATTCAAGTTCTAAAATTCAGTTGTTGGCAGATGACATTTTATTGACACTGAGTGATAACAATAAATGTATATCTGTAACTTTTTAGCAACAGAACTATTTCAAAGAAAATCTGGTTTAACATTTAATGATAACAAAACATCGCTATTCTGACTGTTCAGTTTTCTGGTGTTTCGCTCTAATGGGTTCGATATTATAACATTCGAAGTTGTAACACTTTGGTGTTATAATGTAGACCCAAATTTGGATCTATATTATAACATTGAAGTCTTACAACTTTGAATGTTATAATATCGAACCCATTAGAGTGAATGCTGGAAATAGCGAAGCTGCAGAACACCGAATACTTTCCTAGGGAAAGTATTCAGTGGGCCGTTTCTGCAGCTTCGCTATTTCCTTGACTGTGGAGCGAAGGTTATGGACCGGGTTAAGGTAAGTGTGCAAAAGAAGGTGAGTGTGTGATAGGGACCTTAGCATTAGGGAGCAGGTAAGGTGAGTGTGCGATAGGGACTTTAAGGTTAGGGAGCTGGTAAGGTGAGTGTGCGATAGTTAGGGACCTTAGGGTTAGGTTTGGGTTAAGGTAAGTGGATAGCTAGTGGTGTATGTATGGTTTAGTGTAGGGTTTTGTGAAGTGTATGTGTGCATATTATTTATTTTGGTGTGCTTGTGTTGTGTGTACGTTTGTCGGAACAGCAAAGTTTATCCCTGGGAAAAAATTTGCTATTCTGACTGTTCGGTTTTCTGGTGTTTCGCTCTAATGGGTTCGATATTATAACATTCGAAGTTGTAAGACTTTGATGTTATAATAGAGACCCCCAAATTTTTACCAATAAACATAAATAAGAATAAAATCCCAAATAAGTTCCGTAAATATATTTATTTATTTAACATTTGTTTACTGGGAAGGTCCGACTGGATATGGAGTCCATTTTCAGTGGAGGCCAGGGGAGAAAAGCTCCACATTACAAACTGAACATTAACTTAACATTTTACATTGAATTGGATTTGTGCAATAACATTAACAATAAATATAGCAACAACAACACAACAGTGCACAACCATAGTAGTTATATACAGCAATCATATGACACAGTCTGCCATATGAAAAACTGAGACAAGCTAAATCAATCAGTTGTTTTCTAGGGGAAGCTTATTTACTTAATAGAGTATAGGGGAAGGTGTCAATACACAATTGAACAGTGTTCTTTAAATAATTAACAAAGAGTGAGATGATTAGTGACCGGATTGTGGAAGAAACATGAATGAGGGTACTTGATAAAGATGTGTGTGAGATAGAAGATCAAGAATAAAGTGCAGAGTGATGATAGTGAAAAGAATGGTGTATATGAAGTTGAGAGAGAGAGAGTAAAAGGGCTAATAAAGTGGGACTAGTGAAGGGTGGGTGGTGGAGTTGTAAAAAGGTTATGTATTTGTGTATGTGTTAGTCGGGTGTGAGGAAGCGAGAAGTGTGCATATGATGGGTGTAGCCATCCAGGATTAATACAAGAGCAGAATCATGAGTTGGATAGGTAGGCTTTAAGGAGTTGTTTGAATTTAAAGATGTTAGCAGCATTTATGATTTCCTGAAAAAAAGAAAAGAAAATGAAATGCATGGGAATAACCATAATGGATAATATTAAAGATATAGTAAATTATAATTATACTAATATTATAAATAAGATAAAGAATGTAATGGACAAATGGAATAAAATTGTCTTTATAATGGAAGAAAGACTCTCTACCATCAAAATGATTATCTTGCCAAAAGTCCTATAAATTATTCAATCATTAACATTACCTGCTATGAAAACCTGTATAAAAGAATTTAACAGTTGAATTTTGAAATTTCTTTGGTTCCCTGGCAAACCAAGAGTTGAGCCAAACCATCATATAAAGACTGGCAAGTAGGGGGAATAGGACTACCAGACATAGAATTATATTCATTATCATCAGTTATGAAAACAATATCCCCAGGATTTACTAATCTTCCACGCAAGACTAGATTAGTCTTACACGGAAGCGCCAGTCTAAGAGTATGATGGCAGCGCACCATGCATATTAATGAGGGCACGCTGCCTCAACTCTAAAGCTTACACCATGCCCCTGCAATGAAGAAATGCCACAATGTCAAGTTACATGAGCAAGTCCGCTCACATGTGCACAATGTAACACTACACTCCCCCATATGTTAAACAACTGACAAAATTAAAAATAGAAAGAATTTTTTTCATCCAATATAGCTGCCCGTATTTGCTCGGGTTTGCCTACTGCTTAGCTACAGTTAGCAGCTTAGACACCAGAAGAGGATAATAAGAAAAATATATGCAAATTAAGCAAAATACTGATAGCGTAGTGGTTAGAGCCTTCGCACAAAGAGGAGGTATTCCCAGTTCGAGTCCCACTACTGCATGCTCCATTTTCTGTTGGAAATCTGTATACAAAAAATATTTCCTGACATTTTTTATGTATAAGTTTTGTAAAAAGCATTGAAAAGTTAAATGTAGTAGTGAACGAATTATATATATGAAGGTGAAATGGTTATGCATTCTGAGTACCCTATTTTAAGCAATATAAAGTACTGCTAAGCACATTTTACCAGTACTGAGCATATTTAAATCCAATTGATCGTAGCTGCACACTGCGCTAACTAGCGCAATGTCTTTGCGTGAAGCTGCTCACTGCACTAACCAGCGCAATCACAACATATTTGTGCTAGCTGTGCAACGCGCTAACCAGCGCAACATCGGGCAACGTCAAGCAACGTCGAGCAACGTTGGGCAAAGTCGGGCAAAGTTGATCAAAGTCGGTTAAATACGGCCACACTTTCTTTACTGTACCTTAACCAGTCAGGTCTGCCCAGTATGAAAATAAAAGCAGCGACAGGGCTCAAACTCCGGATACTGTGCACTATAGTCACAGTGTTTAACCACTAAGCCATGGCAGCATTTCATAAACATGCACTTTCAACAGACACATATCTGTCAAAGGAATTTTAAACATTGCCAACATCAACTAAGCAGGCGTGCCTACAGCTGAGTTTTTCCAAAACTGGCCAATCACAAACAAGTGCGGGAAATGAGGCATATTTATGCTCCACAGGTGGGAATACTTGCTATAACTGGTTGTAGCTTCCTTCTGCAATCAGCATGGCCGGTGTTGGAGAAGGCACTCAATTTAGAGCGCAACGTTGGAGCATTGAGGAGTCCAAAGTAATGGTTTGGCTCCTTGTCCACAATCATGAGGAAAGATGCCTGTGGGACCAGTACCAAGGTACCCAATATAAAATGGAAGCCTGGAACAATATTGCTCATGATCTCACCAGTGCCACTTATGTTCCTCGGACTGGTGAGCAGGTCAGGCACCATTATTCTGACCTGAAGCGACATAGGGAGGATAAACTGGACCAGTGGATCCAGGAATCCCGTGCGATGCCTAAAGCGATGTAGGGAGGATCAACTGGACCAGTGGATCCAGGAATCCTGTGTGATGCCTAATGCCCCAGTACTAAGTAGCCATTGTATTAAGTAGTTAAGAATTGCTATACTTGTCTATATTATGGATAGGTATGTCTCAATATCACTGCATTTACTTCACAGCTGCAGGTGTCCGGGCTATGAACCAGCAAGCCCATGAAGATAGGCTGCAAAGGCTGCGTCATCAGACAGGTTAGTAATTATTCTGCATGTACTGTTATATAAAATAAATGAGAGAGCCTTCAAAAAGTGTTTTATCCCAATAAATAAAGGTGTAATAATCCTTTAATAAATGTATAATTCTTGGAGTGCATCTGTGTCATTTTCTTTGATATGTTGTTGTATTGTTGCATTCTACATATAGTAGTGTTGTATTAAGCAGTGTCAACCCACACTTGGGTAGGCCCATATAACGTGGATGAAGGGAGTGCCAGTAGCTTGTATGCATATGTACAGCCCTCAACTGTTGGTTCATGCCCAGCATGTTCAGGTTAATCGGGCACATGAGTAGCTTGGTATTGTGTTCCCCAGAAATTTCAGTATGCTGCCAGAAATGTAGGGAGCTGTTAACATATAACTGATACTTTCACCTGAACATATCTAGATAATTATATGAAAGTAGAGCTGTCACTGTACCATCTTAGCAGTAGTGTGTGTGAGCAACTCTCAAAATATGTTGCAGTAACATCTGCATCTTGGACATTTTGTATGTAAGATACAGCTCATGTATATAATGATCTAGCAAAATCCAATTGCACAATATAAGGACATTGGGTAGTGTAATAATATATGTAAGGGACACATAACTGCAGTTAATAGGAATGCAGTGAAAACTAGAAGGATATAAGTTGTTAATTGAGCTATCTTTTTCCACCCTACTGTATGTGCATAAAAAATGCAATTCCACACCTCAATCGGTATGTCTAATCTCAAAACATTTGTTGGGACATATGTCCTATTGGTTTATAAATATTTGCATTTATTTCTATGCATGTGCCCTGTTAAAATTTCACAATATTGGTGGTCTGTTGCCATCAATTCAACCTGCATGCTGTTGTAATGTCCACTATTGTTCTATATATGCATGCATTATGCTTGCTTTTCAACTGTTGAAATTCTGGTGTGTTGGGTTAATGGGAATACTTCTGAATGCTGTTATAACTAATTGGGAATGCTAACCAAAAAGTCCAACAGTGACCAGGTACCTCTGTATAAAAACAGAACACAGCCAATAAAAAAGAACAAACAGAGGCAAGGCTCCAGATTCTTCAGCTGATTTATTCACACAAACACAAGCGCTTTCACCAAATGCTTCTTCAGGTGTATATCAAGTGATACTCACACACCTGTACTTATATCAAACATTTAAAAATCACATGATCAAAAGGTTAAGAACATTTAAAGGTATATAGATACAATAAAAATGTAGTCACAATAAAATACATGGTGTTTCCTATCTAAATAAAAGGAATGCACAAATGCAATATATAGTTTATAGACCACATAACATATTCTATCTACCTAAGGGTCTGTTCTTCAGGATGGGCCTCATCGGTACATGGTCATTGAGGCCATGTCCTGCATTTGCTCTTAATCTAACAATCTAGTTGGCCTCTAAGAATGCTGTTGACTGTTACTAACCCATATCTTTATTAAACTCTCCAAAACATAGTTTGTATGGGAAGGCCGGTCCCAGCGGAACCACCTTTCCCACCTCAGCTGGCTATGGCACCTGGCACCAGCAGATCTGGTGCCCAGCCTGGGACCTCCTCCTCCATTGGCCCTGTGCCACCTTTGGGTGGAAGCGCTGCAGGGATGGGGCTCAGCCCCCCTGTGCAAGTGTGGACGGAGGAGGGGCACCTATCACCCTTCGAACGGTCCGGGCTGTGGTGCATAGAGAGATTGAACATTCTGTTGCAGAACTCTACACCAGCTTGAGGCCCAAGTGGCTCAACTCCTGGGTCAGGCTGCCCCTCCTACACAGCCCCCAGCACAGCCACCCTCTGGGCCATGAAGGTGCAGTGGTGACTGCCCATGGTTGGGGACCTCAGTCCCACTGTTTCCATCTGGGGGCTCATGGGCTTGCGATTTCCAAACATCTCTCCCCATCAAAGGTGTTCACCCACCACATGTGTCATATACTGCCCCTTTATACATCTTATTTGTCTTGTCTGTTTACCTCCCCAACCTACCTCCCCAAACGTGCCTACTTCCCCTACCACACATTCCACTCTTACCTGAAAACAAAAGGGCAATCTGCTCCCAAAAATAAATTACGCCCCATACATAGCTGCCCATTTTGCACACATGTCCACTGGATACATGAAATGTTATTTAATTGGCATTACAACATACTTTGTTGTCCTCGCCCCTATCTCAGGGGTTGAAGGTTTCATATCTGCCTCCAAATTTATTGCATATGCACAGCTGTTGCTGTTGAAGAAATGGGCAGCTATGGACCTTCCCTACACCCATTCTGCACATCCCAAGCTATTTTCCATACTGTCTTTCCCTCTTTGTGCCCCTTTTTCACCACTTTCCTATCTCCCCATTTTTCTTTTCTTTCAAAGAAATGAGCACAGGGGTTAGCAGGAGTAAGCACTATTAAGCAGTAGTGAGTGGGTTTGCGTGAGTTTACGCTTGTCTAAGCAATGCGCAGCAATGCGCAAACCCACGCAAACCCACTTACAACTGCTTAAAAGTGCCTTAGTCACTCTGTATGTGAGGGCCCTTGTTCTGCTCAGGAGCAAAATACCTCTGTAAGTCTCAAACCCTGGATCTTGCACACACTACACAACATGAAGTACCATTAAGCCATGGTAGATATACATCACGTTGGTGCTTAAATAATTATATCATGCATCAGAATGAGTGAATGTAAGATTAGGAATACCATACCACACAACTTGTTCTGTGGATGATGACCAACAGTTGTTGTGGGATTACATTACATGACTGTGATAAGAGACGCAGCCATTCTAGCAGGAAATAATGTTACACCATCACTTTACAACCCCACACAGTATCACAGCAGGACAAACACTGGCATATCTGTTTAGGGAAGAGGCCATACCTCCCAACTATCCCTAATTTTCAGGGATGTCCCTGATTTTAAAAGAAATTTAGCTCTGTCCCTCTGAATCCCTCCGTAAACTACTGACTTTGGCCAGAAAGGTGGTGAATTACACTTAATGAATAATGACAATAATTAAGAGTTAGACGCTTCTTTACTTCAGAAAAGGTGTATTAATTCATATGCTCTGATTCTCTCAATGTCTCAACTTAATGGCACTAATATTTTAAAGGTGTCCCTGACTGTCCTTGACTTTTTCTTTACTTTTCCCTGCCTCTGTTGAAATATGTACCTGAGGGGTTGAGAGGTCTGGCAGAGGCAGAAACACAGAGGCATATCAGCCTTTTTGCTGTTACACACTGTGCAAATAGCTTTGGAAGGAGTTTCAGAAGCATACCCTTATGTAGGAATACAACACTGAAATACAAATGGATGTAGCCATGTACTGGTAGCAACCAACTGTAAGAATGTCATTGCTCTATTGCTGAAAAGACCTGTGTGGTGCACAGACAAAAAATAACAGGCTGTTCTCTGGCTATCATGTGGATAGGTCCACAGCTGGGAGTTACGCAGACAGACTACTTGCCTTGATAAACTAACATGTACACAGCAACCCTATAAGTCCAGCAAGATAAAATCCACACAATAGTACTTTCTCTCTCTGTACTTCTGCAACCCTACCCAAATGTAGAATATACCTGTGTGTGCAGGGTCTACCAAGGATGTAGGTAAGCATACTCACAGTACTGAAATGTGTACAGTTTTTCTGAGACGCTTGTGCTAATGTCAACACTAAAAAAGCACAAACTGTTTAAAACTGAGTAAATGAATATCTACAGTATAGCAGTTCACAAACAATTATTGTGCCAAAGGAATACATCTTAATAACTAGCTTTGTATGGAAGTTAATTGTAACAGTTGAAAAGAAACTACATCTTTCCATGTATCTTGGGGTAGAATTTTGAGGGGTGAGTACATTTCTACACTGACAAGTGGGTATTGGAAGCAGCAACATTAGGTCTGAGTACAAAATGTAAATCTCTGGCTACACCCCTGACATCTGATATAAGAACTATACCAACCTTCTGTCTTAAACAACGATGTCCACACCAAACAAGGATGATCGCCATCTTGGAAAGCTGAAAGGGCCACACCTACATGAGTCAGCAATTTATAGTACTGGGTTGCTATGACAGTGATTACTGCAATTACTACACAGCAGGCTGCATACAATTAGCAAATGGTGGCCACTAATTGGTGCAGAGGCCATCACATGCTCATGTGCAAATTCCTACAAAAGCAGGCTGTCTCTGCCAACACACTCAATCACTCAATTGCAGAGACTGACAGAGAGAGAGAGAGAGACAGAGAGAGAGAGAGAGAGAGAGAGAGAGAGAGAGACAGAGACAGAGAGAGAGAGAGAGAGAGAGAAAAGGAAAAAGAAAAAGAAATATTACCAAATCATACAAAGGAAAGGTATGTGACACATATGTATTTACTGGCATGTAGTAGATGGTATTGAAGAACAGTCTACATAATGTGAACCATTCATATGTGGCAGCAGTACTTCTTTATGCACAGATGTTCTGCTTAACTACTGCTATGGACAATACTGTGTGTACCTGTGGGCAGTTGGACATACCTGTGAAATGTGTAGCTCAGCATTAAATGTCAAAGATCTGATCCATGTTATCTGTGTTCTGTACAGTAGTGTGGCTAATGTCTGTTGGGGGGATTAGCGCTGACATTACATAAACATGGGTATGACAGAACAACACATGCATGATAGTTATATTAAAGTGTAGCTTAGCATTGGCAACTGCTGTAGCAGTCTAGTATGCTTATCTAACATCTGTAGCCATATATACCCCCTAATGTTAGTGTATGTTCATATGTAACACCTGTTTGTGTTGCAGCAAGGCCCAACAGTTCAGCTGTGAGGTCCAGGGACTTACAACAGTGTAGACCTTGTGTGTGAATACCACACACATATGGAGAAATATATATGTGTCATATATATTCACATCTGTATCTGTGTATGTGCATAGAGCAGGAGACATATTGCAACTGTTTGTGAAGGGTGGAGATATATATGTTGGTGAAGGTTAGTATGTGCATTTTTGTATGTAGATTTTAGTGTTTGACAAACAAGACAGAATACAGTGCTGGTATATGACATATGGTGGTTAAACACTGTGGGTGGTTTGTTCAGTTTGCAATGTTGAAGCCAGTAAGGCCTGCTAAAATTACCTGGGCTGTGAACACCTTCAATGCATTTATCCCAAGACTGTGCGATTTTATTACATTACTGTATACCTTACATCCTTTGTATAATTGATATTATCACTATGAAAGGTGAAATGTGTATGTGCCTACATATGTATGTATATGTAGACCAATGGATGTGTATATGTATATATATATATATATATATATATATATATATATATATATATATATATATATATATATATATGCTGTAATCAGCATTCGATACCTATCTGACACACAGATACACATCCAGCAATGGTATGTACACCTGTGAGTTATGGTGCACAGTACATTACAGGGTTATGAATACCTGCACAGCAATGTTATGTTCATGTATGCACTGTGTTCCAGGGGAAGGCCCATCACCTAATAACAAAACACATGCATCAAAGCCATGTATACTGTTAGTAACAAGGACTGTCTACACTTGCACTGCATGCTGTTGAGCAACACATGTCCTGCATGCTGACATGTGTGATATGACTGTTTTGCTTGTGATACTGTACCCCACTATCACCTGCTATTGTGTATGTTCTGAGATTGCTGGTGTTGTGTGTGTCTACTTTAGGGAGGAGTGTATTTTTGTGTGTGTGCATGTGTGCATGTGCACATGTGTGCATGTGTGCATGTGTGCATGTGTGCATGTGGGCTGAAGTCATGTTCAGGTCTTAAAGTGTGTTTCCTGTTTTCCTCTCGCAGGTGCCGAGGTGGGGCTGTTTCAGTACAGCAGGGAACCTGATGTCACTGAGACAGACAGTGATGATGAGGATAGGTGTGTTGAGGCACAGGCAGGTTTGTCAGGGTCTGTTGTTGGGCCACCAATTGACAGTACACAAGTCTCCACCCCATCCATGCACACAGTCATACTGCCTGTACATCCATCATCACCATTGCCCTTAGCTGAGGGACAGTGTATAGTTGGCACTGGCCAGGACAGTGTGGTATCTATGGCACATGTATCAGGACACAGCAGCCATAGCCAGATGTCTGGAATCGTACCACATAGGCAGATGCCCAGGGGTTGTCATCAGAGCACTGCTGGTCATCATGCCCCTGGCAGATGTGCCACACCTCTTTCTACCACATGCATGTTCCAGGCTGTCATGGAGGCACAGACATGAATGGAGCAGTACACCAGACAGGGACTAAGGGCACAGAGGGCTCATAACACCTCTGTAAATGACAGTATCTGTGACCTAGCAGGTACCATATGTAACTACACTGAGATCATTGATAGACATTGGGGTGAGACATTGGATGTCCACCACAATGTCATGTCCATATGTCAGGACAGTGTGGGACGGCTGAGACATTGACATGGATGTATGCCAGCAGCATCAGCAGCTGGAGGTCACCGTGGACATCCAGCAAGTCACAGCTGCTCCCATAGTGCCAGTACCAGCCCCAGCAATGTGGGGGGGGGGGCTGTCCATAGACTGTCCTAGCAGACCATGTGCACGTGGCTCTGGCCAGTGCCAGCAGGGACCTAGATCCAGTGGACATATGTCAACCTCTTCGGATAGTACCCAATCTGGATTAGTACCTGATATTGTCTGTAGCACCCCTGCCAGGCACTGGTTCTGTAATCATGGCCAGAGACGGTGATCTATAAAGCCTGCCAGGTACAGTCACTAGCTGTCTCACAAATCCCCATATATGGCAGCCACATGTTGGAACTGTGTGCATGCAGACACACACACATAAACCAGGAACCTAGGGCAAACACATACCTGCACACATGACATCAACACTGGTCCATAACAGTACTCATGGCCCTCACACACACACACACACACACACACACACACACACACACACACACACACACACACACACACACACATGTCAATTGAATGGCTCAGTGTAGGCCTCTGGCAAACCAACAACATACCCTGTGCATATGATGAAACCTGTGCCACCTCCTGTCATCTGTAACATTGATGCAGGAACAGGCTAACTTGGTGCTGATACACAGGGTGACTTTAATAAAGTATAGCAATGGTTGGATGTGTAGCATGTTGTCAGCAGTAAAGTGTAATGATATCCTTGAAGGTGTAGCTGAACAGTCATGATGCATTAAAGCTGTAATTAGCAATGTTGTATTGTTTTCACCAGTGTTTATTCCAATTGTGTTTTGTTTGCCCATGTGCCACTTGGCTGATGTGTGTAGTTGTGTCAGCATGCGTTATACAGTGGACAGTAAGTGTGGGGTGTGTGCAACACAGGTTTGCAGGTGTCCATTTGTGAACATGGTGGAGGTGCACTGTCTGCATGTACATGCATATTGGACACATGGGCTGGGTGACATGCCCTGTATTATCCAGTGTTAACACTCCATAGTTTCTATTGGTGGCCAGTATGCATTGTACTTCACGCATTTTGGAACCTAAGTATGCATGTGTGTGTATGACATGGGTTGACACTGTGCTGTAGGTGATGCTGTTTTTGCTATCTGTCATTGGTTTGCATTACTAAGGTTAACACTGTCCCAGCTGCATAATCCTTTAGTAATGCACACTGTTCACCTACAGGGTTGCATGGACCGTGCTACCACAAACACAGGAAATTCTCACTTATACATTAAAAGTGCATTAGTCTCATGGACCCCTGCCATAAACAAAATATATAATAGAAGGTGTGAATTTGTACCAAAAAATAGTTACATACCAAGAAGGGATAACCTCTCTGGTCAGTATCATTGGGAAAATACAATCCCTCAATAAATATACAAGGCAAGCTTCAAAATACAAAATGGCAAGGATTCTAAAGACAACACTAAAGCTTTCTTTAGTGTTGTTTATAATCTACAGGGGAAAGCTCAGATTGGGTCACAGTTAATGTAAATGGTCACAAAGTACACTTATCTGACTGACATTACCAATTTCTTGTCAGACAGTTTGAATGCAGATTTCACCACCCTGTCGTTACACAAGGGCCACATTTCCAGACCTGAAGAATGTAAAACCTGATGATTCACAGACACTCTAGTTAAAATATCTCTTTACCAAAGTCCAAACCACAGTGGCAATGGTACTAGACAGTGTCCCTGGCTGTGTCATACACAAACTGACATATGAAGTCACCACTCACCTAAACACACTGTCAGATGCAGCCTCTATCCATGTTACATACTTGTGGAATGACGCACGGTAATAGTGTTCACAGTCCATAAGGGTTGAGCTACGTCTTCTTCTTCTTCTCCTTTCGGCGACCACCATTAGGGGTCGCCACAGTAGATCATCTGTTTCTATTTCTTCCTGCCCTCTGCATCTTGCACTGTCACACCATTCACCTGCATGTCCTCTCTCACCACAACCATAAACCTCATCTTAGGCATTCCTCTTTTCCTGTTACCTGGCGGCTTCATCCTTAGCATCTGTTTCACAATATACTCTGCATCCCTCCTCAGCACATGTACAAACCAACTTAATCCTGCCTATCTGGCTTGGTCTACAAACCTTCAAACCTGGCCTGACCCTCTAATATACTTATTCCTAAACCTGTCCACCCTCGTCACACCCAGTGCAAATGTTAACATAAATTGATTAAGGGTAGAACTATGACAGATCCCGGAAACTCTCACCCTATAAGCCAGACAAATGTTATCTGGAAGGCTATGGAGCACAGCATTATGGAACTCATTAACAGAGATATTATGAACCTGCAAACACTGCACCATACCCACTTAGGTTCTCTAAAGGCCAGATCATGGCTCCTACACCTAGTAGATTTCAAGCCAGTTAACAAGGCTATAGGTGAGGGAGGGGAGGTCCACACAGCCAAGTTATAGCTCACCAGCAATTCATACCCATTCCACATTCTGGTATTATACATAACCTCAACAGACTGAACATAAACGATTGTTAGATGATGGATTGACAACTGATGCATAGATGTAGGACACACAGTAACATTTGCAGCCTACATGTACTATTCTATGCCAGTAACAAGTGGTATTCACCTGCACTCAGTCATGGGACCACTCCTGTTTGGCATATAGATTTCTTAGGTGCAAGCAAACACAGTAGAGATATGTCTGCCCACGTTTGATGAAAATGCATACTGTGGGCTATACTTTATTCTCCGGATGGCACACATACATCCTCCAAAAGGGTATCATAGAGACAGATACCTGGTGTCAAACTCATGCTGTAAAGCTATAAGCCAAAGAAAGCATAGTTATCCACTTTTAGAAAACAAAGTATCCCCAGAGTACCACATAGGTAGTAGCCCCCAAAATGTGGAATGGGTACTAATGTATACATAGAGCCATGTGTTTAGTCATCTCTCCTTTGATAATCACATTACCAAAGGGTTTTGGAAATCCCTCTGTGGAGCACATAAGCAATAAAGGGTTTGCATGCAGATCCACAGAGGTTGTTGCACACCTATAATGATTAGTCATCTTTGCCAGACTTTGCTTGCTTTGGAACAGGTTTCAAATATACCTCAAGCATAAACCCTCACTCACACTCTTCAATAGAAACCGTGATGAGTGGATGTGAAACAGAAGACGTAGCCCAGGGATCACTGCAGTGGCTAAGCTTGTCACAAGCATACAGAAGTGACCTAAGGTCTGGAAAGTGCCAGCATGCTCTGGCAAAGATAACAGATGCATTCATGGAGAAAGCAGAGTACCCACCTATGAAATAATTGAGGTCACATGTATGTATATGGATTTGCCCCACAGCTACCTTACATGTGTAATGCACATACAGTTGTCATTGTGATATATCATACACTAGAAAAATCAAAACCCACTCCACATTGACCAATGGTGTCACACACCTGGAACACACACACAGTCAGCAAGTGTGAGATTCAAACTCCTTCCTAAGTACATTATGATACTACAGCAGGATGCATTTAAACAATGCACTATACACATTACTGGGATTTCACCTTTCCACAGGTATATTTGTAGGATGGTGACTTCATCAGACTTGACAAAGATGAGTATACCACTTTTAAGGGGTGTGAGTAGTCTCCAAAGAGGTTGCTCCTCCCCAGGGAGACACACACACTCACACAGTTGGCAAGTACAGGATTCGAACCCCTACCTAACTACATTATGATACTACAGCAGTATGTATTTACATGATGTGCTATATATATTACTGGGATTTCTCCTTTCCACAGGTATATTTGTAGGATGGTGACTTCATCAGACTTGACAAAGATGAGTATACCACTTTTAAGGGGTGTGAGTAGTCTCCAAAAACATTGCTCTCTCCCCAGGGAGAGATAGACACACACACACACACACACACACACACACACACACACACACACACACTTGGCAAGTGCGGGGTTTTTAATCCAAACTAAGTATGTCTTTACACGTCACAAGTAATATGGGGTTACAGGGTGCAATACAGACATTACTTGCTGACAGTTTGCCCAAAGGTTTTTTCACATTTGCTAACCTCAGCAGGCTTATCATACTAGGTGTATTGTGCATGTATTGTATGCATAGACCGTGACCATATCATATATGGGTTGATGCACCACATGTTGGCACACACAGGGTCAAACCGGTGGCTAAGCTCTGTCAACCCAATACTGGACAATACATTCAGGAGGAGTCATACAACCACAACACCAACTGTCTCACATAGACCTACAATATAAGCACCAGCAAAACATACACATAAATACACATTACCATACTTGGGGAATACAAATATTGATCTGAAAAAGAGAGAGAGTGTCCTCCTAAGCAGACAAGCAAGGAACATACACATCTAAGCACATGCCAGAAAACACATAATACACCAAAGCATTGTGCCTCACAACAGGCCCTAAGGCAGAACAACATACCCAACACACTAGCAATAGATGACTTCATAGTCAGGCACACAGATGTTCCACTCACTCAGCTGGACAAGGGGAAGGTTACTGTCAGTTGTCTGCTATGATCCGCCACATAACACAAGCACTTACATCACTCCAGAACAGGTAAATATAAGACGTGTTCTTTGTACATGTCAGTGTGAATGATCTGAGACATACCTCCCAGGACAACATGACAAGAGATATATATTAGCTCTATGATCATGTAGCCCAGTCTGGTATGACCCTGACCTTGAGTAGCATCTTACCTTCACCTACATGATACTGTAATATAACAGAAAGACGATAAACTTCATTAATTGGCTGAGCTTCTGGTGTCATTCAAAGGGGATCCAGTCTCTTTCTGCCGGTGATGATATGATAGACAAGCCTCGTTGCTTCACTACAGATGGTTTGCACCTGTCACCCCTTTGCTTCTGAATACTGGCCAAGGCTCTTGCTGTCCCCATATTACCTTTTTTAGGCAAGGCTCAAAGGTTCATAAGTTCATAGGTAGGTACTAGGCTATTGGCCCTGGGGCCTATACAAGCCCAACCAAAAAGGTACCCTGGCTTTTGCCACCCAAGAAATTTATTTTCCTGTGCCACTGTTGAGCAGAGACACAGAAGTGATCCCCAGGGTGAATTTCCTATTTCCCATCCAATCATCAAGATTTTTCTTGAAGAGTGCTAATGAGGAGCTTTGTTTGATATAGATAGGTAGTTTATTCTGGAGTATGGGAAGTCTCTGGGACAGGAATCTATCCCTCTGGCATATTCTGTTTATTGTGGTGACAATGTTTAGGTCCCTAGAGAGTGTAGGTTCATAGGTTCATAGGTAGGTACTAGGCTATCTGCCCAAGGGCATTTATGAGCCTAGCCAGAATGTGCTGGCTTTCGCCGCCCTTTTAAATTAGTATCCTGGGCCTCTGTCTAGCAGGGTCACTGAAGTGATCCCAGGGGTAAATTTACGATTTCCCATCCACTCATCAAGATTCCTCTTGAAGAGAGTCAGCAAGGGGCTCTGCCTAACATAAACTGGGATTCTATTCCAGAGTGAGGGAAGTCTCTGGGAAAGGAATCTATCCCTCCAGCATGTCCTGTTTATTGCTGTGCTGAGGTTTATTTCACTGGAGCGTGTGGCTCTAAGAGATTTGGTTTTCTTGAGGTGGAGCATGTCCATTAATTCTGGGTTGAACATGGACTTATATGTCAGGCATAGACCACCTCTGTGCAGGCAGTAAGCAACCGAGTAGAGCTGGAGTTTCTTTAGTCAAGCTGCATAGGGCATCTCTTTGAGGCCCATGATCCTCTTGGTGAGGTACATCTGTGGTCTTTCCAGCTGCTGCATGTGCCGATTAAGGTACATACCAAATGGGGCATTGTACTTATGGGCCTAATGACTGATGAGTAGAGGGGCACAATGACCTCTCTTGATCTAGAGGTGAACCCTTTTGTGATTAGGTGGGCTACATAGAAGGAATTTCTAACCACTTTGGCAATGTGATTATCAAAGGAGTGGGTACTATCTACCTGGGTCCCCAGGTCCCTAATTAAATTTTCTGTACCTAGTGGATTACCATCAATGTGGTAATTCATGGGCACTTTGTTTTTTCCAAAGGGGATGACTATGCATTTTTTGGCATTCGGCTTGAGGCCATGGTTTTGACACCAGGTATCTGTCTCTGTAAGACCCTACTGGAGGATGTCTGTGTCAGCTGGAGAGTCGATTATGGCCCCCAGTTTGCAGTCATCTGCAAACTTGGTCAGCCATAGTCCTCTCTTGCTTGCCTGTACCTCAGAGAAGTATATACTGATCACCAGGGGTCCCAGGACCGAGCCCTGTGGGACGCTACTTGTGACTGGTTTAGAGTTGGACATGGCACCCGCAACTCTGACCATGTGTGTTCTATCCGTGAGCGAGTTGGCCACCCATCTCATGACATAGGGGTTAATGTTCAAGCTGGTAAGCTTGTCTATGATGCCAGAGTGGGGAATGGTGTCGAAGGCCTTAGCGTGGTCCAGGTAGGCTGTGCGGACTACCTTCCCTTCATCTATGGCCTTGGTAACTGTTTCAAATAAGTCAACTAGGTTTAGGAGGCAGGATCTGCCTTTAACAAAGCTGAATTGGGTAGGGTTCAGTGTCTGGAGGTTCCCAATGTTTCTGTTTATGAGTTCCATAATAATTCGCTCCATAGCTTTGCAGACCAGGCTGGTCAGGCTTATAGGGCGATAGTTCCCAGGTTCTGTTGTGGCACCACCTTTGTGGAGTGGGATGATTGTTGCTGTACGCCATTTTTTGGGTACATAGCCTGTGGTAAGGCTGAGTCTGAACAGTGAATTTAGGTGAAGGTTTAGTTCCTTTTGGAGCTGGTGTAAGACGCAGCCCGGGACACCATCCAGTCCCATTGATGCTGTGTTCTTAGCTTTGGAGAGGGCTGTTTTTACCTGCATGTCCATGATGTCTGGGGCTCTGCATTCTTCTGGGATGGACACGGGCCCTTTTGGGTGTGAGGGACGGTGAAGTTTGCACTGAACTTGTCCGCCAGGATGTTGGCAATGTCAGTTGGTTCAGTGTATTTTTTGCCATTTTTCAGTAGCTCAGAGCACATCTGAGAGTTTCCACCTAAATTTTTGATATAGCTAAAGAAGGCTTTGTGGTTATCTTTAGATTCATTGGCAATATTTCTTTAGAAACTGGCCTTGAATGATTTTATGAGCGATCGTAGTTTCTTGCTAATAATGATCAGTGATGCCTTTCCTTTTTGGAATTTTGCTCTATCATGTAGTAGTTTCCTCCTTCTGTTGTATAGCTTATTTATGACCAAGGACCACCAGACTGGTTTCCTCTTTTTGGAGGAGTGAGTCTTGGTTTTACTCTAGATGGCTCGATCCATGCATCCCTGTAGATGCTCATATAATGCACTTGTAATGGATTCTGTGGATTGGATAGCATTATCCTGTAGCAAGGGGGCTTTGAAACTTTCCACTTCGGTCTTGAGAAGTGTGAAGTTTGCTTTTGAAAAGTTTTTCACAGTGGTTTCCTTGACTGGGGGTGGGGTCGGGATGTTGATGTCCAGTGCGATTACTTTATGATCTGATCTTACCAGCGAGGGGTTTACCTTTGGTGTGGAACACTGATCCCCTATGTTGGTGATGATCAGGTCCAGTATTTTGTCACCTCTAGTGGGCATTGTGACCAGCTGTTCCAGGGTATTTGAGTTTAGAAACTCTAGGAAGCATTGAGCAAAGGAGTTTGTACTTGAGTAATTCTCCCAGTCAATGTTGGGTAGTTGAAATCTAATATCATGGTGTTTGGTAGGACCTTTATATTTTCCAGTGTTCTCAGGAATGCTGAGTGAGGGTCCTGAGACAAGGTAAGTGATCTGTAGCAGGCAACAATCTGATAAGCAGCTTTGCCCACTGTTAGCTGCACTTGGATGGTCTCCGAGGCCTTGTGCTGTGCCACTAACCTGGAGGTGTGGGTATCCTTTATGAAAATGGATACACCCCCTCCTTTTGTATTTCATTCCGGGCTTTGAGGCTGAAGCTTGGAGGTATTGGGATTTCTTTAAGTGGAGCATGTCCAACAGCTCTGTGTTTGACATAGGTTTGTATGTTTTGCAGAGATCACCTCTGAGTAGGCGATATGCGACAGAGTAAAGCTGGAGTGTTTTGAGACGGTCTGTGTAGGGCATGTATTTGAGGCCGGTAATCCTCTTTGTAAGGTATTTCTGCGGGCTTTCCAGTTGTTGTAGATGTCTTGTGAGGTACATACCAAAAGGGGCATTGTACTCTATAATAGATCTAATGAGTGATGAGTAGAGGGGAACAATGACCTCTTTTTATGTGCATGAGAAACCTTTTGTGATGAGGTGTGTCATGTAGAAGGATTTCCTGACTACTGTGGTGATGTGATTATCAAAGGAGAGACTACTGTCCACCTGTGTCCCAAAGTCTCTTATCACACTTTCAGTGTTAAGTATACTGCCCCCTATGTTGTAGTTCATGGGTACAGAGTTTTTACCAAAGGGGATGACAATGCACTTTCTGGCATTGAGCTTGAGGCCATGGCTTTGACACTAGGCATCTGTCTTAGTGAGGCCCTTTTGTAAGATGTCCACATTGTTAGTAGTTTTGATTATGGCTCCTAGTTTGCAGTCATCTGGGAACTTCATTAGCCAAAGACCTTCTGTGTTAGCCTGTACTTCAGGGAAGTAGATACCAAACAGGACAGGACACAGGACTGAACCCTGTGGTACTCCACTTCTCACTGGTCTGAAGTCAGATTTGGAGTCTGCTACTTTCACAGTGTGGGTTCTGTCAGTGAGCCAGTTGGCAGCTCATCTTGTGACATAGGGATTTATACCTAGTTTAGTGAGTTTATCTATAATTCCAGAGTGGGGATGGTGTTGAAAGGTTTGGCAAGATCTAGATAGCCTGTGTGAACCACCTTACCTTTGTCTATGACTTTAGTAACTGCTTCAAAGAAGTCTATCAGGTTTAGGAGACATGATCTTCCTTTTACAAACCCAAACTGGTTGTGGTCCAGAGTTTGGAGATTACCAATGTCTTTGTTTATAAGTTCCATGATGATATGTTCCATGGCCTTGCAGACCAGGCTCATCAGGCTAATGGGGTGCTAGTTCTCGGGGTCCATGGTAGCTCCCCCCTTGTGTAGTGGGATAACCATCGCTGTGCGCCATTCAGCAGGCAAAAAGCCTGAGGTGAGGCTATGATAAAACATGGTACTTAGCTGTGGTGCCAGTTCGTTCTGTAGTTTGTGTAGAATGCAGCCTGGGATGTTGTCTGGTCCCATGGATGCTGTGTTCTTGGCTTTGGAGAGTGGTTTTTACCTGTGCAGCCATGATGACAGCAACTTTGCATTCTTCTAATATAGAGATGAGCTCTTTCATGGGTGAGAGGGGGGTAAAGTTAGCACTGATCCTATCTGCCAAGATGTTGGCAATATCAGTTGGGTCTGTATATTTAGTGCCATTGTGCTGTAACTCAGAGCAGATCTGAGTGTTGTCATTGAGATTCTTGACATAGCTATAGAATGCTTTGTGGTTGTCTTTAGAATCAGCGGCGATTTAGTTTTTGTAATTAGCTTGGGAGGATTTTATCAGGGATCGCAGCTTCTTACTGAGGTTGACCAGGGAGCTCCTCCACTCATGGGATTTTACCCTCTTTTGCAACAGTTTATTCCTTCTGTTGTACAGTTTGTTTATGGCAGGGGACCACCAGATTGGCTTCCTTTTCTTGGAGGATAGCATTTTGGTTCTGTTTGGAATAACACGATCCATGCACTCATGTAAGTGCTTATAAAGTGCAATTGTGTAGGATTCAGTAGTTGTAACTGTATTGTCCATCTGCATGGGTGTTCTGAAGTTCACCACTTCTGTCTTAAGAAGCATGAAGTTGGCTTTGGAGAATTTTTTTAACATGGTTTCCTTAATGGGGGCTGGGGGCAGAATGTGGATATGTAGGGTAATTAGCTTATGGTCAGATCAGATCGGACCAATGAGGCGCTGACTTCAGGTGTGGAATACCGGTCACTCAGGAAAAACCAAACCCCGTAACCAACACAAATAACCACAAAGTGAGCTAAATGCTACTCATTGCCAGAAGTCTCAGCCTCCAGATGCACACACTCGAGGCACTTCTCAGTATGGAGAATATTGATATCTGTGCAGTAACAGAAACCTAGTTCAAGGCTCCAGAGAGAACACCAGCACTACCAGGATACTACTCATTCCATACCTTAAAGCATCAGAACCTGAATCATAGCACATAGGGTGAGGATGTATCCATATTCATCAAGGATGCCTACACCATTCTCTACATCCTCTCTACAGGATATGTACCCATAGAATGTTGCACAGCAATGTTCTTCCAACTCCACAGGGGCGGGGCCACAAGACCCTTGGCATTCACTCTCTATGAGCCTGACAAGTCTGATCTGCAAAGCAATGGATCCATTCGTAATGGAAGTTACCAATAAAGATGTTGGAAACCTTCACAGAATTGAGCACACCCAGTTTGGCTTCATCAAATGCAGATCACACCTCCTGAACTGGGTGGATTTCTTTGAGACAGTTACCCAGGCTACAGATGATTGAAATGAGCTCCACACAGCCTACCTATACCTCGTTACGGCCTTTGACACCATTCGGCAGTCAGTATCATAGATGAACTCACCAACCTGGGCATGAATCCATACATCACAAGATGGATTGCAAACTGGCTCACAGATAGATCCCACAAATTAAGAGTTGCTGGCTACATGTCAGACTCTACACCGGTAACAACTGGTGTCCCCCAGGGTTCAGTCCTGGGGTCCCTCCTGTTTGGTATAGACTTCTCAAAAGTACATGCCAGCACAGGAGGGTTGTGGTTGACTAAGTTTGCTGGGAACTGTAAAGTGTTTGCCATAATAGATTCCCTGGATGACACAAATATTCTCCAGAAGGGACTCTATGAGACAGATGTGTGATGTCAGAATCATGGCCTCAAGCTCAATGTGGAAGAATGCATAATAATCCCCTTTGGTGAAAACAAAGTACCCACAAACTACCACATAGATGTTACCTCCTAAAAACTGACAAGGTAATAAGGGATCTGGGGACAGAGTTAGATAATCATATTTCCTTTGACAACCATGTTGCCAAAGTGATTAGGAAATCCTATGTGGCCCATCTAATCAACAAAGGGTTTGCGTCAGGATCAAAAGAGGTAGTGGTGGCCCTCTACTCTTAAGTCATTAGACCCATCATTGAGTACAATGCACCATTTTGGATATACTCGACTAAGCATATCCAGCAGCTGTACAGGCCACAGAGGTACCTCACCAAGAGGATTACTGGCCTCAAACAGTTGTGTTATGCAACACAACTGGTAAAACTAAATCTGTTCTCCTTTGCGTACCGCCTACTCAGAGGCACACTCTGCCTAACATACAGAGCCATGTCCAACACATAACTGTTGAACATGTTCCATCTACGGATAACAAAATTGAGTCACACTACACACTCCAGGGATATGAACCTCATCACAACAATGAATACAACATGCTGGTGGGATAGAGTACCATCCCAGACACTTGCCTTACTGTGGAACAGAGTTCCAACATACATCAGACACAGCCCCTCACTGACACTCTTCAATAGGAACCTTGATGAGTGGATGGGAAACAGACAATTCACGCCAGGCATCACATCAGCAGCCCCACTAGAAAGGGGCTTAGGGTACTAACTATTAGAACTAGGGCTTAGGAGACTACACAATGGGGTGGTGAAAGCTGTACAACTTGCCTAGGCTAATATATGTCTTCGTGAAGATAGTCTACTACATACCTATGAACCTTTGTTACAGGTACATGTCTACAGATAGTAGATGTGTACTTCATTGTACAGTCATGTTGTACAGAAGGCACATGGACCACATGCACTGTAATGCTTACAGATACTGGTGGCTGTTATGTACAGTGGGTGAGATGTGCACCTCATGTCTTTTGTGCCATTGGGATGTGTGCTGGGTGGGACAGACCTGGATGGCTCCCTGTCATGGTCACCCTCTTACACACATCTCTGCCCATCCATCTTTGGCTTATTACACTGTGTTCCCTCTACATATATATAGGTACATAGGTAGGTAATAGGCTATCTGCCTGAAGGCATATATTAGTATGGCCAGAGTGTGCAGCTATCACCACACACGGGGTTAGTTCCCTAGGCCTCTGTGTAGTAGAGCTGATGAAGTGATCCATGGTGTGACAGTTCAGTTTCACATACACCCATCAAGGCTGCTCTGGAAGAGTGTCAGTGAGGGACTCAGCTTAATGTAGGTTGGGAGCCTTTTCCAAAGCAAGGGAAGTCTGTGAGTTAGTAATGTATCCCTCCAACATGTTCTATTTATTGTTGTGATGATGATATCCCTAGAGCATGTGGCACAGTGAGCTTGGGTTTACTTCAGATAGCGCATGTACATCAGTTCTGCATTGGACATGGACCTGTCTGTTGGGCAGAGATCTCCTGACTAGACAGTATGCAACAGAGTACAGATTGAGTTAAATTCAGTCTTGTTGCATGGGGCTACTGTTTGAGGCCAGTAATCCTCTTGTTGAGGTACTTCAGTAGTCTTTCCAGCTGCTGAAGGTGCCTAGTCAGATTCATCGCAAGTGTGCCATGATACTCTCTGATGGATCTGTTGACAATGAGTAGAGGGAACCTCCTTTGACCTACATGCAAAGACCTTGGCAATTCGTGGAAACACATAGCATGATTTTCTAACCACTTTGTGAATGTGTTTCTGGAAGTAGAGATGACTATCCACATGTGTCCATAGATCCCTTATTATTACCTCCATATTTAGGGTGTTGGCACCTATATGGTATTTGTATGACTGTAGCTCGAGGCCATAATTTTGACACCACATCTGTCTGACTGAGACCCTTTTTAAGGATGTCTCTGTTGTCCCAAATATTGATTATGACAACCTTTTTGCAGTCATCCACAAACTTTGCTAACCATAGCCCTCATGTGTTTGACTGTATTTCTGAAAAGTATACACCAGACAGGAGGGGTCCCAGAACAGAGCCATGGAGGACAGCAGTTGTTACCAGTTTACAGTCCAACAGGGAGACCACAATTCTTACCTTGTGGGATCTATCTGTGCCCCAGTTGGCAATCCATCAGATGACATACGTGTTTATGCACAGGTTGTTGATTTTGTGGATACGACATGTGTGTGGGATGTTGGAAAAGGGCTTTTCAAGGTCTATGTAGGCCATGTGTAGCTCATTTCATTGATGTATGTCCTGGGTAACTGCCTTGAAAACTGTCTAGCAGGTTTAGGAACCATGATCTGCCCCTGACCAAACCAAAATGGGTAGGGTTGGTGTTTGTAGGCTCCCAATAGCTCTGTTTATGAGTTCCATAATGATGGACTCCATGGCCTTGCAGATCAGGCTTGTTAGGCTTATAAGACAATAGTTTCCATGGTCTGTTGTGCACCAACGCTTGTGGAGTATGCCAAACATTGCTGTAACCCATTCAACAGTTTCATATCCTGTACAGAGGGTGAGTCTCAACAGACTGTTCAGGTGCAGGGTCTGTTTGTTTTGGAGTTCACATATGACACAGCCAGGGAAACCATGTCATCCCATAGACACCGTGTTTTTAGATTTGGATAGAGCTGTTTAACCATTGAATATGTGATTTCTGGGTTTTCACAATCTCCAGGTATGGTAATGGGCCCTTTTGTCAGTGAGAGGGGGGTAAATATGTATGAACCTGTCTGACAAGATGTTGGCAATGTCAGTCACATACATGTATTAATTTACACTTTGCACTGACTCAGAACATATATGAGTTTACATTGATATTTATGACATAGCGAAAGAAAGCTTCATGGTTCTCTATGGACTCTTTGGCAATATTTTTGCCGAAACATGGCTTGGTATTGATCTTCTTTGGATTTTCATTTTCTTTGAACAACGTAAGTACTTGTAGTACATAGTTTGATTATGACAGGGGTCCAATATATTATATGGGTATGTTTTCATATCAGTGTGTGCGCAAGGCAGGATTGGTGAATAGTGACAAGTGTCTGTAGTAAGAAGTGCAACTGCCAGATATGTGTGGCCCACTGCTGTACTCAGACATGGCCTAAGTGTGTGAGCATGCCCAGTATGACCTTTCAGTATGTTGCTGACTGAAATTTGCTAAATTTGTTTAAGTGTGTGAGCATGCCCACTATGGCCATATATACTATATGTGTGTGAAAAATCAAGTTGATTTTTACTTCAGGGCTCACCTTTGTGTCGTACATCGACAGGAAGCACGCTGTGCCTGCAGGGCTTCCATGAGTCAATTTGCATAGACTTACCAACATTTCTACATGCAGGGGGGACAGCTATTATTTGTACATTTCTACCGGGGGGTGCACACCTGATTGTTACTGTGGGTGTACATAGGATGAGGGGTACACCTGACACTTATACACATTTGCTAGGCCTGCACTGCTATGTCAGGTACTCCATTTCAGTCTGTACTGTTGCCTATCGTATTGGCTTGAGGCATACCACTGTACTACAGACCTTAGCTTCTAATTACATGCATATTAGTTTGTGACTTCATAGCCTACCCAACCCACATCACACTGCCTGGCCTGCTGTTATCTGTCTGCATAGGCCTGGGGGGAGGTTACTCATATGCCTCTTCAGAGGGCATGATACAGCATTTGTTTGTGTTTGCGTTTGTCTACAATTGTCCTGCTGGCTGTGACTGTTAGGTATATGACCCCCCCCCAACTGGTATGTGTGAGTGACTTAAGTTGTGTCTGTGCCAGTGAAATGCTGTCATGGCTTAGTGGTTCAGTACACAGTATCCTGAGTCAGAGCCCTGCCACTGCTTTTTATTTTCCTGCTGGGCAGACCTGACTGGTTAAGGAACAGTAAAGCAGGTGTGAACGTGTTTACCCGACTTTGCCCAAAGTTGCCCAACTTTGCCTGGCATTGCGTTGGTTAGCGCAGTGCGCAGCTATGTGCAATTGTATTTAAATATGCTCAATACTGGTAAAATGTGCTTAGCAGTGCTTTATATTGCTTAAAATAGGGCACTCATGCCTCAGGTGGTGCTGCAGGGCTGCCTATGTCAGATGCACATAGTACACTCCCTATACATGTTTGAAAGCAGGTAATGTCAAGTTAGGCATCCCTTTTACTGTATATGTGAGTCAGAGAGAGGAGTCATTTCCAGGGTTCCTACTGAGCCAGTGAATGTGCTATGCGTTGCCTCTTTGCCAAGGCCAGGGCATACTGGGCATGCCTCCTTCTGCCTACTGGGGCAGGCTCAGGTTGTTCCTCCTCTGAGTCACGCTGTGCCTGTGCAGGCCTTGGCAATGGTGGGGGGCTGTTTGGCCCTGCCCCATGCTGTTCCTGCTGCAGCTGTTTCCGCAGGACCATATTGTGTAGCATGGCACATACCATAACAATTTGGGTACATGTAGTTGGTGAGTACTGCAAGGCTCCACGAGATGTGTCCAGGCACCAGAACCATGACTTGAGCATCCCAAACACATGCTCAATTATGTTTCTTGTTTGTGCATGTACCTCATTATAGAGTACTTGTTCAGGTGTGTGTGCATTTCTGATGGGTGTCATCAACCACGGCTCCAGTGCGTATCCAGCATCCCCCTCTAGGTGACCATCAGGGATGTCCCCACTGGCAAATCTCTGGTACAGCTGTGTCAGATGCCAGATGTGGGAATCGTGATAGCTTCCAGGGCAGCCAGCACACACATCCATTATTATGCCCTGAGCATCTCACAGACCCGGCAGTTGATGGAGGGGAAGCTCTTGCGGTTGATGTAGACCCTACCCCGCTTACCGGGTGGTGCTTTGATGCATATATGCGTGCAGTCTATTGCACCCACTACCTCAGGGTATTCTGCTATTTGGTGGAAAAGACATATATTGCTGGCCAATGCCTCACAGGACTTAGGGAAATATACGTGCTCACTGGCATGTGCTGACATGGCATCCAGGAACTGGTGGAGTACCCTGGATGCTGATGCTTGTGAAATCCCCATCGTATCACCAGTTGGTCTCTGGAAGGTACCTGTAGCTAGTATTCTTATGCCAACACATACCTTGGTATCCACTGGGATGGGTTCCCCTCTGTTGGTTCTGTGTGTAAGGCGTGGCCGGCTCAGCTCAACAATTTGCTGTAGGAGGTCCCTGTCCAACCTATAGCACTCCACTATCTCCAGCTCATGTAGCCCCTGGTAGGTTACACTGGGTCTGTACACTCTTCTCTGTCTCCTCACTGTGGGTTGCTCAGCAGCATTCACAGCATCACCACCCTCAGCACCTTGCACATTTTGGTTTATGATTGCAAGAGCAGCCCCTAACATTTTGTCTGACTTAAGCTTTTTAAGATTTCCCTCTTTGTATACTGCAGTGTTGCAGAGTTCTTGGGAAAAACAGGGGGGGATGCTGTTTGAAGAGTTTAAAGTGCTTGGCTGGGCTGGGATAGTCTGCTGCATGTGTAATTGGCTGATTCTAATATATTTCACCTGGCAGCTCTGCTAGTTCTCCTTGGTTAACTTCTGACTACTTCTTTTCCTTCCTTTTCAGTTTCTGTTTCCGCCCGGGGCAGCACCGGGCAAACACGCACAAACACGCGCACATGCCCACAGATGAGCGGACGTGCGCGCACACGAGCGCACACACTGAGTGCATGTTTTCATGAAATTTCTGATCTTTTAACAGTGTGCACCTTTGGTTTCAGATTTTCAAATAGGACAACTGTAGGCACGCCTCTTGCAATCCTGAGCAACTCAGGGCAAACAGAAGCCACTGTGCTCCAATTAGCTTACAGCCTTTCTGACATACCCCCTCATGATGTCACCTATATTCTACTCTACTACTCACCTACTCCTATACTTACACTCTTAGGACATGGTTCACATGATGGGGAAAATTGGGATTCACTATCCTTATCCTCATTTGAATAGGATTGCTTACTAATGCATGGTTACATCTCTCACACTGAGCTTCCCCCACCTTAGCAACCACTATTCAGTGGCCATGTTGTCTTCAGCCTGCCATTCACATGCATGGCAGGATAAGCTTTCTAGTGAAAATGCCTATTTGTGGCTATTTCTAAATTATTTTTTTTTAAAGCGCCGCACGTTTGAGCGGTGCTGCGCTATGCTTAAACATTGGAGATTGGGGAAAAAAAGTTAGATTTTAATAATTTTAAACATTTATAAATGTCAGTGGCCTTATATTTGGCCATTGGCATGCTTCCTCAACTGTATGCATCCTTTATTTGGAGCTGTCATAGCTCCGTTTAGCTATTTGCAGAACGGTACTCCGTTACCAATGGAATACATTTCTGCAGATAACACTAATCTTCCACAGGCAGGTTAGTGTTTCCTGGATTGCAAATTTACCTCATTTGCATAGCTTTCAGCAGCAAATGAGGTAATTTGCATACCAAGACGCTTTCCATGCAAGAGTAGCTTTAGCAGGTCTTGTGCACGCCCCTGCCGGCTGTTCCTGGATCGCACGGTGGACATATTGCCTGTTTAATGTCTTACACTACTCTACAACTCCGTGCAAGGTTTCGTAAATCCGGCCCTATGTCTTTGGATCAACAATGCCTATACAGCTAGATGGAAGGAATTTTTAGGAAACCTTTTTATGCATTCTAATTGTAATAGATATACTAATAATTGCCTTATATTAAATAACAGTTTATTTTTGTAATTAAAGGATTACATTATAGAGAAATGTCACCAAACAAGTGATTCTTACTTCATTTTGACCATGTTAAATACTTTTAGAAATTTTATATATAAAAATCTGGCGTGTAAAGCATGGCTTTTCCTTATGTTTCCTATAGCGTATATTCAATGTGATATCCCTACTTCAAATTCAGAAACAATAGTTACCATTAAAGAGAAAAATCTATTATACTGGTTTCAGTTAATGAAAGATGAAAAGCTGCACTCAGTAGATTACATTAGGAATAAATATGTATAATATAAATATATGTCCAAATTTTATAAAGTGGGAAACTAAGGCATGTAATGATACATACTGGAACTATTTTACCCAAATCATTAATAAACCACCAAGTGAAGAAGACAGAAAATTATTTCTATTATCATCTAAACATAATACTTCATCTCTTAGATGGCATTTGTTTATATGGAAGTTTTTACATAGGTCCTTCTTCACCCTTCATAAAACTGAATTGATTTACAAGAAAAAGCAACTTTGTTGGAGATGCAGGAAAGAACTTAAAGCAGATTGGCAATGTGTTCTTTCATTGTACTGTGTTGATTCCTTTTTGGAATAATATTAATTCTTTTTTACAGGCATTTTTTTGGAGATAAATTTATTTTATCTAAATCATTAATTCTTTTTAATTCTGCTATTCCCACTTGTGTTAAAAGAATGAAATATAACATATTGTGGACTGTATTGACCATCTCCAGAAAAGTGATCACACAAAACTGGAAACATGCATTTACTCCCTCATTTAAAGAATTCATAAGTTTAGTAACTGAAGTAACTCATCTAGAAATTATTACAATCAGATTGAGAATGAACAGAATTACCACTTGCCTCAAAATATGGACAAAATTTAAAGAACTGCTTGACAAACAAAAATAAAAAACATTCTGGAAATGAACAGACATGTAGCTACAGGATGACTAGAAGGTTGATGGACACTCTTGTAAAGTTATTTTCTTTATTTATATATTTATAAGATACGGTTGTTTTATTTTCTTACTTTTAAATATGTAGGTGCATTTCTGATTGCAAATTTTGTAGTGATTATGTTTTATGAAAATTTAATAAAAACATTTTTAAAAAATTCTATGATTATCAATTGGATTTTTTGTAACTTTGCATTCCACAATAGGAATGTTCAGTAAGTTTATATAAAACTACACACAC
>NC_056728.1:1711245586-1711295586 GCF_019279795.1 Protopterus annectens
TAAATACATTGATGGGGGTTGGGCTGTAAGAAAAGAAACATCAGGTAATGTAGATTTTGGGAACAAGTTCACAAGTTCATGATGAGTGACTAAACCATGAGTCTTGAATCACATTTCCTTTTCCCACAGTAACAGATATTTCATTTATTATACACCAGACCCCATACCCCTTATTTTATTTTATTTTTCTAGTGCAGCATCACATTCATTTTAGGGTTTTGGTTTTATATTTTTTTGATATAGGTGTACCAATGTGGTAGTATACTTTGGCTTTTTGAATGAGAGATGCACTGTTATTAGGCTACCTTGAGCCTAGTTTCGTTTTAGTCCAGTTCATTATAGTACATAGAACAATATTGCTCTGAGGATAATTTTCTGAATACTTGGTGTTATTTTATACTTAGTGGTGTTTTCATTGTTCTAATAATAGAGTTTACCTGAAATTTATATTATTAGTCAGTGGTGTATCCGTGGATTATATGCCATCTTCCAAAATATGCTCCTTTCCCACAAATGTAGCCTTTCAACCTAGAAAGCACATGCTTAAGCAAAAAAAAAAAAAATAGCCTACCAGGTGTTTAGAAAAACAGAACTTTAACAAAATAAATAAATAAAAATTATGATAAATATGTCACTTTTTAATTGAAAGTAATGCACATCTCATTTGTATTAGTGCTCTACAGCTGCTAATAACTTCGTTTCGGAATCGGAAAGGATTGATAAGCCAGCCAAGAAGCCAGCAAGGAAGCCAGCCAGCCAAGAAGCCAGCAAGAGAGCCTGCTAGCTAGCTAGCCAGCCAGCCAAGAAGCCAGCAAGAGAGCCTGCTAGCTAGCCAGCCAGCCAAGAAGCCAGCAAGGGAGCCTGCTAGCTAGCCAGCCAGCCAAGAAGCCAGCAAGGTAAGGGAGCCTGCTAGCTAGCCAGCCAGCCAAGAAGCCAACAAGGGAGCCTGCTAGCCAGCCAGCCAAGAAGCCAGCAAGGGAGCCTGCTAGCAAGCCAGCAAGGGAGCCTGCTAGCCAGCCCAGCCACTCAGCAAACAGAGAGCCAGTCATCCAGCTAGCCATTCCAGCAGGAAGGAAGCCAGCTAGTCCAGCAAAGACTGTGATAGTGTCAAGTACATAATATTTTGTGGCTTTAGTTATTTAAAATGGGAATATCGTGCTTTAAGTTTTTAATGTTTAGAGGTTAATGAGGGGTGTAGTATGGATTATTTTAATCTGTGCAGTGGCAATTTTGAGATTTCCATGTAGTAGTTTTAAATGGGAATATTGGTGCTTTATTTAAATTTAAGTTTTTAATGTTTAGAGGTGAATGGGGGTGCAGTGCACTGTATTTAAATTTGTACAGTAGTTATATTGAGATTTTCAAGTAGTAGTTTTAAATGGGAATATTGTGCTTTATTTAAGTTTTTAATGTTTAGAGGTAGATGGGGGTGCAGTACGCAGTATTTAAATCTGTGCAGTGATTATTTTGAGATTTTCGAGTAGTAGATTTTAAAGATATAACACCTGTGTGTGTATGTATATGTAATTGTGATTGTTGTTGGGGGTATGATTGGGAAGCATTACTTTTTAAAGGCTGAACTGTGTGTATAGAAGTTTTGCTTATTTCTGGTGGGGGGCAGTCTTAAATATAAATGTAGTGTGATGTATTTCTATTGTCATAGCTTTTTCAGGGTACTTTCTGTTTGCAGATAGAAAATGTTCGAGCATAGTTTGCCCTTTTTTGTGTGGAAATGTGTGCAATTAATGCTGTTTTCAGGAAGTTAGGATATACTGTTTGGGTAATTTTTCCTGTTCTTGCAAGTCAATGTGCATGTGGTACAGTTCTACCTTTTGAGGGGGAATGTTAATAGTTAACGTAGTGCATTTATTATTCTAGTAGGTACATGTTACCCACTTGCTGAAGCTGTTTCAAGATTGTTTTCATTTATAGTTGTAAATGTGTGCATTTTATTTTTATACTGCCTTTATTAAGGTTAAAATGTCCTGCTTTGCTTGTAATGTGTGAATATGGGGTTGCAGATTTTGCTTTGGCCTGTTTATTGCATTGCTGTGCTGGGTAAATTACTATTAATTGCTATGTTTTGAGGTAAAAGGGGTCCATGGAGTTTGCCGTACATTGTAGTTTATTTATGGACTTTTTCCCTTTTTTTTTTTTTTTTTTATTTGTAGATGCATGCTCAGAAGTTAATGCAGTGCATTTGAGATTGTGCTAAACCATGTCGTTGTTACTGGATAGTTTACTTTTATAAGTAGCAAGTATGTATTTTTTGTTTTCAATGATGTCTTCAATAAATTTACAATGTACTGCTTTCATTATAATCTGACAGTGCTGCTGTTGGGCATGTTCGTTAGTAGATCATTGTGCTGCATAAATTAGTGCTATACATTTATTTCTTTTAACCGCTGTAGTCAAAAGCTAAATCAGGTCTATGGTATCCCCTGTGCATTCTCATTTTAGTGTTTTTTGGTACAGTGAAAATGTGTAACTTTATTTTCTGGAGGGGTGGGGGTTATGTTCGGCAGTAAACATAATGCATTTCGTTTACTACAAGCTGTGTTAATGTCAAAGTTTTCAATGGCCAAAATGCCCCCTACATTACCTCATTTTACTATTGTCTTTTCAAATGGCTTGTAATGTTAATTCTTTTCTGTGCCATTTGCCAGTTCTTTCATATGCCAATGTTTTTCAAGCCGGTTCTTTTGTATGCCAATGTTTTTCAAGCCAGTTCTTTCATATGCCAATGTTTTTCAAGCCAGTTCTTTTGTATGAAAATGTTTCAAGACAGTTCTTTCGTATGCCAATGTTTCAAGCCAGTTCTTTCATATGGCAATGTTTTTCAAGCCGGTTCTTTTGTATGCCAATGTTTTTCAAGCCAGTTCTTTTGTATGCCAATGTTTCAAGCCAGTTCTTTCATATGCCAATGTTTTTCACCCGATCCTCACTGTACCACAATCTCCATTCTGAATCTCAGAGTAGCTTGTGAGAGTCGCACCTGGTTCTTTCCAACTGATGTGTATATATATCCTTTCAAAATAAATATTTCCTTTCCTTTTTCATGTTTGTAGACAATGTTAAAAGTGCCAAGAGTACAGGGTGCATGATATGTAACATCTGGCATAATTTTAGCGATGCGTAGTACAAACAGCGACACTCATAATACTAATACGTACCAACACCACAGTAAAGAAAGAACTGCATATATGTTGATCTTGGATTTTGTCACTTTTTGTTATTTTGAACCTTTGCTTATGTTGTCTCGATCATATGGATTTCGGTTATATAGTGATTCATTTTACTAAAGTAGCTCTCTCTCTCTCTCTCTCTATATATATATATATATATATATAAAATTATATACATATAAAATTTTATATATATATAAAATTTTATATATATATATATATATATATATATATATATATATATATATACACACATAGAGATAGATATAGATATAGATATGTGTTTGTGTGTGTGTGTGTGTGTGTGTGTGTGTGTGTGTGTGTGTGTGTGTGTGTGTGTGTGTGTGTGTGTGTGTGTGTGTGTGTGTGTAAATACATTGATGGGGGTTGGGCTGTAAGAAAAGAAGCATCTGGTAATGTAGATTTTGGGAACAAGTTCACAAGTTCATGATGAGTGACTAAACCATGAGTCTTGAATCACATTTCCTTTTCCCACAGTAACAGATATTTCATTTATTATACACCAGACCCCATACCCTTTATTTTATTTTATTTTTGTAGTGCAGCATCACATTCATTTTAGGGTTTTGGTTTTATATATTTTTGATATAGGTGTACCAATGTGGTAGTATACTTTGGCTTTTTGAATGAGAGATGCACTGTTATTAGGCTACCTTGAGCCTAGTTTCATTTTAGTCCAGTTCATTATAGTACATAGAACAATATTGCTCTGAGGATAATTTTCTGAATACTTGGTGTTATTTTATACATAGTGGTATTTTCATTGTTCTAATAATATAGGTTACCTGCAATTTATATTATTAGTCAGTGGTGTATCCGTGGATTCTATGCCATCTTCCAAAATATGCTCCTTTCCCACAAATGTAGCCTTTCAACCTAGAAAGCACATGCTTAAGCAAAAAAAAAAAAAAAAAAGCCTACCAGGTGTTTAGAAAAACAGAACTTTAACAAAAATAAATAAATAAAAATTATGATAAATATGTCACTTTTTCATTGAAAGTAATGCACATCATTTTAAAACGTGTATCGATGGCATACTTGGTATTTACTGGATACACCGATGGTATCAATGTATATCACTTGGAGTTTAATGTGTTGCTTTTTAACAGAAATTGTACCTGCTTTCACAGTGGCTGATTTCTTAAGCATAATTTTTTTCTAAATGTTCTTTGTTTCCATTTTTATTGCTATATTTATGTGTTTGGAGTTAAGTTTAGGTAGTATATGTTTGGAGATATTGCATGCCTAATTAGTTTAGTGATTTATCTTATCATAGTGAATTGAAGAGAATTTCTGATTTTTGCATTACTCAAGTTTGTATTTTTGTTTGTAGTGAATTTAGTATTTTGGGGTGTTCTATGGATGAATTATAATTTAAGGGTGTTTTTTACATTTTTGAGTTTTGTATCACAGAGTACAGAAGAGTGAGTGAACAGCTCACAGATAGGAGGGTGGTATCCCAAATCTCATAGGATCACAGATTCATAGGTGTGTACTGGGCTAATGACCACAAGAGTTTTTTTAAGCCTAGCCATGCATCCTGAATCTCTGACAACTTCTGGTTCCCAAGCAGGGGCTTGGGAGATTAACCATTTATAGGCTGCCTGTGTCCATTGGAGACATAGGTACCAAATGAAGGATGAATTTCCTGTCCCCCCATCCAATTGTCCAAGTTAGACTTGAAATGGGTTAGGGAGGAACTCTGCTTTGCATGGATGGGGAGCTTGTTCCAGAGAAGGGGTAGTCTCTAGGATACATACCTGTCTCTTCAGCAGCTCCTATTTATATCTCAAGCAAGGACTACGTCTTTGGAACAAGTAATTCTGGTGTTGCTTGATTTGTGGATATGCAGGAGGTCCATCAAGGTGGGGGTCCAACAATGCCTTGTATGCCAGGCATAGATCTCCCCTCAATAGCCTCTAGGAGACAGAATAGCGAAATAGGGTTTGAGGTGGTGTTACTAATGCCCTGTATTCTTTAAGGTACTAATAAGCTGTGCAATGAAAAAAAGACTTTCTTATAATAGTGGATGTATGGTGATCAAAGAAAAGTTCTCTCTCTATATATATATAAGTTCCTTGATCGTAACTACTGGACCTGTTTTCTGGGTGTGTGTTATCAATGGGATAGTTGCAGGGGACATTGCGCTTGCTGAATCGTCACTTGTGACAGAGGCAAATTTACATTTATACAAAAGTAATCAAATTGTATTAAATTAACATTAAAAAACATTATACTTCACATATATTGCTATATATCATATAACCTAAGCAACACTGCATAACTTATTCAATTCCTGCCCTTTTTTTTAAAGAAGAAACAAAGGATGCTATTACATTATTTTTTTTTTAATTTAGTTTTAGTCCATAATTTTGACACTAGCAACTTGATTGGGAAAGGCCGTCTTGTGGAATCTTAGTTTCCTCTGGAGAGTTAATAATGGCACCAAGTCTACAGTCATCTGCAAACGTGGTCAGTCATAAGCCCTTAACATTGGCTTTGACTTCTGAGAAGTAAATGCCAAAAAGGAGTGGCCTCCAGGACAGAGCCCTGGGGTACAACCCTGGTGACAGGTCTTTTGGAGCAGATGGCACCGACCACCCTAATTTCCTGGGTTCTTTTTCTTTTTCTGAGCCAGTTTGCTATCCGCCAAGTTACATAGGGACTGACATTTAGCTGGGAGAATTTATTAACAATACCAGAGTGCTGAATGGTGTTGAATGCCTTAGCGAGATCTAGATATGCTGTGTGTACTGATTTTCTTTTATCCATTGCTACAGTAACCTTCTTCAAGAAGCCACCCAGGCTGAATACTCAGGTTCTGCCCTTGACAAAACCAAACTGGCTTGGTTCAGGGATTTTTAAGTTACTTATATCCTTGCTTATTAATAATGTAATGGTCCTTTTCATGGGCTTACAGATGAGGCTTATCACATTTATGGCTCCAAACCACTCCATGTAACTGCACTGACAATTGTGTGTGTTGGGGTGTGTGGAGGTTGTGAGGTGTGTGTGTGTGTGGGGGTGTGAGGGGTGTGGTGTGTGTATGTGTGTGAGTGTGTGCGTGCATGCATGCGTGTGTGTGTGTGTGCGCGTGTGTGTGTGTGTGTGTGTGTGTGTGTGTGTGTGTGTGTGTGTGTGTGTGTGTGTGTGCACTCGCACATGCGGGTGTAGATGTGGGCGCTTCGGTTACCACCCATCCCGTTGTCAGCGGGACACTCACGGGTTGAGTCTTTTCATCCTGTTGCCTGCATTGTCAGGAAGTGGGACTTTAAAAGTCCCATTTTCCAGTGTAGCTGAATTGCCATGGAAAAGCCAAAAAAGCCAAAAATACTTCCATAGCAATGCGGCTACATTACCAACCCAGACCTGCTTTTAAAGGTTATTCCCTGTTAGGTCCAGGTCGTGTAATTCAAGCAGCAATTGGCTGCAAGGATGGAAGGGGGCATGGATTCACATCGGAGGAGCCCTACAAAGGTCACAGCTGTAGAGCAGCTTTGTATTAGTGCTCTACAGCTGCTAATAACTTCGTTTCGGAATCGGAAAGGATTGATAAGCCAGCCAAGAAGCCAGCAAGGAAGCCAGCCAAGAAGCCAGCAAGAGAGCCTGCTAGCTAGCTAGCCAGCCAGCCAAGAAGCCAGCAAGAGAGCCTGCTAGCTAGCCAGCCAGCCAAGAAGCCAGCAAGGGAACCTGCTAGCTAGCCAGCCAGCCAAGAAGCCAGCAAGGTAAGGGAGCCTGCTAGCTAGCCAGCCAGCCAAGAAGCCAACAAGGGAGCCTGCTAGCCAGCCCAGCCACTCAGCAAACAGAGAGCCAGTCATCCAGCTAGCCATTCCAGCAGGAAGGAAGCCAGCTAGTCCAGCAAAGACTGTGATAGTGGCAAGTACATAATATTTTTGTGGCTTTAGTTATTTAAAATGGGAATATCGTGCTTTAAGTTTTTAATGTTTAGAGGTTAATGAGGGGTGTAGTATGGATTATTTTAATCTGTGCAGTGGCAATTTTGAGATTTCCACGTAGTAGTTTTAAATGGGAATATTGGTGCTTTATTTAAATTTAAGTTTTTAATGTTTAGAGGTGAATGGGGGTGCAGTGCACTGTATTTAAATTTGAGATTTTCAAGTAGTAGTTTTAAATGGGAATATTGTGCTTTATTTAAGTTTTTAATGTTTAGAGGTAGATGGGGGTGCAGTACGCAGTATTTAAATCTGTGCAGTGCTTATTTTGAGATTTTCGAGTAGTAGATTTTAAAGATATAACACCTGTGTGTGTATGTATATGTAATTGTGATTGTTGTTGGGGGTATGATTGGGAAGCATTACTTTTTAAAGGCTGAACTGTGTGTATAGAAGTTTTGCTTATTTCTGGTGGGGGGCAGTCTTAAATATAAATGTAGTTTGATGTATTTCTATTGTCATAGCTTTTTCAGGGTACTTTCTGTTTGCAGATAGAAAATGTTCGAGCATAGTTTGCCCTTTTTTGTGTGGAAATGTGTGCAATTAATGCTGTTTTCAGGAAGTTAGGATATACTGTTTGGGTCATTTTTCCTGTTCTTGCAAGTCAATGTGCATGTGGTACAGTTCTACCTTTTGAGGGGGAATGTTAATAGTTAACGTAGTGCATTTATTATTCTAGTAGGTACATGTTACCCACTTGCTGAAGCTGTTTCAAGATCGTTTTCATTTATAGTTGTAAATGTGTGCATTTTATTTTTATACTGCCTTTATTAAGGTTAAAATGTCCTGCTTTGCTTGTAATGTGTGAATATGGGGTTGCAGATTTTGCTTTGGCCTGTTTATTGCATTGCTGTGCTAGGTAAATTACTATTAATTGCTATGTTTTGAGGTAAAAGGGGTCCATGGAGTTTGCCGTACATTGTAGTTTATTTACGGACTTTTTCCCTTTTTTTTTTTTTTTTTTTTTTTGTAGATGCATGCTCAGAAGTTAATGCAGTGCATTTGAGATTGTGCTAAACCATGTCGTTGTTACTGGATAGTTTACTTTTATAAGTAGCAAGTATGTATTTTTTGTTTTCAATGATGTCTTCAATAAATTTACAATGTACTGCTTTCATTATAATCTGACAGTGCTGCTGTTGTGCATGTTCGTTAGTAGAACATTGTGCTGTATAAATTAGTGCTATACATTTATTTCTTTTAACCGCTGTAGTCAAAAGCTAAATCAGGTCTATGGTATCCCCTGTGCATTCTCATTTTAGTGTTTTTTGGTACAGTGAAAATGTGTAACTTTATTTTCTGGAGGGGTGGGGGTTATGTTCAGCAGTAAACATAATGCATTTCGTTTACTACAAGCTGTTAATGTCAAAGTTTTCAATGGCCAAAATGCCCCCTACATTACCTCATTTTACTATTGTCTTTTCAAATGGCTTGTAATGTTAATTCTTTTCTGTGCCATTTGCCAGTTCTTTCATATGCCAATGTTTTTCAAGCCGGTTCTTTTGTATGCCAATGTTTTTCAAGCCAGTTCTTTCATATGCCAATGTTTTTCAAGCCAGTTCTTTCATATGCCAATGTTTTTCAAGCCAGTTCTTTTGTATGCCAATGTTTTTCAAGCCAGTTCTTTTGTATGCCAATGTTTCAAGCCAGTTCTTTTATATGCCAATGTTTCAAGCCAGTTCTTTCGTTTGCCAATGTTTTTCAAGCCAGTTCTTTCGTATGCCAATGTTTTTCAAGCCAGTTCTTTTGTATGCCAATGTTTCAAGCCAGTTCTTTCGTATGCCAATGTTTTTCAAGCCGGTTCTTTTGTATGCCAATGTTTTTCAAGCCAGTTCTTTCATATGCCAATGTTTCAAGCCAGTTCTTTCGTATGGCAATGTTTTTCAAGCCGGTTCTTTTGTATGCCAATGTTTTTCAAGCCAGTTCTTTTGTATGCCAATGTTTCAAGCCAGTTCTTTCATATGCCAATGTTTTTCAAGCCAGTTCTTTTGTATGCCAATGTTTCAAGCCAGTTCTTTTGTATGCCAATGTTTTTCAAGCCAGTTCTTTCGTATGCCAATGTTTGTCAAGCCAGTTCTTTTGTATGCCAATGTTTCAAGCCAGTTCTTTCGTATGCCAATGTTTTTCAAGCCAATGTCTGTATTCATCCATCTAATACCCCTTTTTCCTATTTTTGCACATGGGGTCGTTGGGACATTTAACAGTGGCAATCATCTAGAGCCAAGGCCAGTTCGTTCTCAGGTCTTTACTGAATCTATATCAAAGAACGTTAAGCTGCTTCATGTTTTATATGCCAATGTTTTTATAATAGCAGGTGCCAGTCTTTTTCAAACCAATGATTTCATGTGTCAGTGTTTCTAGCCAGTTCTTTCATGTGCCACTGTTTCTAGCCAGTTCATTCATGCACCAGTATGTTGCTGCACCCTACTAACACAGTTTTGCTAAATATGTTGCATGTCAGGTAAGTACAGACTCAAGAATGAAGAGAGCAGCATCTTCATCGCAGCCAACCAGCAACAAGAGAATGTGCAAGTGGCAGGATGTTTGGAAAACAGAATTTGACTGGATCGAGAGATGCAGTGATGTGAAAGCATTCTGTAGGTACTGCAAGAGAGAATTTCTAGTGACCCACGGTGGAAGAAATGATGTCGCATGACATGAGGCAACTGAACAATATAAGACTGCTATTCTTCAAACTAAATCCAGTCACCTGATGACAAAGTGGGCAAGGAATGCAAACATTGAGGGACAAGAACTTAGGATCATTGCAGCAGAAGCCTCTGAGGTGTTCCATGCTGTTAAGCACAATATTTCCTACAACAGCTTGGACTGTGCCATAAAGTTGGATAGCCAGTTGTACGGTGACTCAGACATTGCAAAGAAACTATCTTGTGGAAAAACCAAGGCTGAAGCCATAGTTGAAAATGTTTTAGGACCGCACTCATTGGAATGCCTCCTGCATGACCTTCAAAAACCAGGCACTTCATGGGAACATAAAATTATTTCCACTTGTTGTGAGGTATTTTTCTAAAGAAGAAGGGGTGGTGAATGGCCTTTTGGACTTCTATGAAGACCCTGATGAATCTGCACAGACCATATCGCAGCAAATTGCAAACTTTATGGAACGGCACTCCTTGCCCTGGAACAGCATTTCAGCATATGGGGCTGGTAATGCCAGTGTGAACTATGGGAAGAAATCTGATGTGTATACCAGATTAAAAGAAAAGTGCCCATCACTTCAGAAGGCTAACTGTGTTGCCCACATCATTCACAATGCAGCCAAAAAAGCTGCAGCACAACTAATGTACGATGTGCAAGTATTTGTAATGAAACTTTTCAGCCATTTCTTAGGTTCTGCCACAAGGACCAGAGACTTGAAAGACTTCTTTGAGTTTCGTGGCATGGAATTTGAGAGTCTATTAAGACATGTGCCAACAAGGTGGCTGTCACTATTGCCTGCCATTGAAAGAGTAGTGAAAAATCTCCCAGTGTTATTTCCTCTCCCAGGGAGAAGAGGAGACCCCCCCGGCAGATATGGCAATACTTTTCAGCTAATGAGCATGGTGAGAATGAATTGCCTACTCTGCCCCAGTACTATTTGCACTTTCTCTTTTTGTTATTGTTGATTTTAATGAAGATATAAGTACATTAGAAAAATCAGGACTTACTGCCATGGAAACTTTTTGTGTAATGGTCTCTCTCAAGCAAAAACTGCAGGCAAGAGCTGAAGGTGCTTTCTTTGGAGGGGAAACTTAGGGCACTTATGAGCACATTAGACAGCACTTCTGCTAACAAACTG
This sequence comes from Protopterus annectens, assembly GCF_019279795.1. Lineage (NCBI taxonomy): Eukaryota > Metazoa > Chordata > Ceratodontiformes > Protopteridae > Protopterus > Protopterus annectens. The sequence continues at coordinate 1,711,256,545 of NC_056728.1, forward strand.
AAAAGAGACTTCATTGTGTTCTTGGAGACAGCAGTGAAGTACTTGGAACAGTGGTTTGATTATACTGAAAACAACAATTACTTGTTTACACTGTATAAGTTATGTTTAACTGAGCCCTTTGCTTTCAGTGACATACTCAATGTGACCACTGCCTTGAGTCTGCAGGATGTAGATGAAGACCATCTTTTCAGGGACTACTTGGCAATTAGGCCCTTTCTCGAACAGTTATGTAAGACAAGCTTGACCCCAGGAGAAAAGTGGCTGAAGCTTTTCAGAGAAGGGCCTGAGCTGACAGCACTATATCCAGTAATTGCCAGGGTATTATCTATACCGACATCAAATGCATTTGCAGAAAGAGTTTTTTCTTTGGTGAAAGGTAAATGGACAGATGTGCAAAACCAATGTAGTGTAGACTTGTTAAAAGCTGAACTAATGATAACTGTAGATTACCAGATGAAATGTAGTGACTTTCATTCAAATATTGTTTCAAACTGGGCCCTACTTCAAGCCATAAAATCTAATTCAAAATACACTTTAAAAAAAGTAATTTAGTTTACTAGTGTGCAGTATATAGTACTAGGGTGCAGTATGTAGTTTTGTGGTGTTCTTTGCTTTAGCTTTAATTTGCTAGTGTGCAGTATGTAGTTTTGTGTTTTTCTTTGCTTTAGCTTTAATTTACAATAAAAACAGTCTGAATTTTACACTTGGCTTGTGTGTGGTATGTAGATTGTTTTAGTTTTCTTTCAGAATAGTCATGGTTGGTTTATGAATTTTTTTTACTTTTCTAAATAAACAAGTGTCTGTTTAATGAGTAGTGTGTTTTTTTATTCCTTTAAAGTTTGCTTACTGTTACAACTGAGTAATGTGTTTTTGCAGTAATGCTTCACTTTATTTAAATGGTTTGAGTTTTCAGTATGCTGTAATGTCACAATGTTGTACCCATAACTGTAATACTGCATCTCTAACACCTCTGGTGATGTCGTGTTTGGGGTGTGGCCAGTGTCATATTGGTCACACCCCCTGCCATACAGGCCACACACCCATGTCCCACTTTGGCCTTCTTAAAAGGTGGCAACCCTAGTGGGCACGTGCACGCATGCGTGTGTGTGTGTGTGTGTGTGTGTGTGTGTGTGTCAAGAGAAGAAAACTTAGTTCGTAAGGAAAAAGGTTTTAAGGTACTAATTGGAGGTAATGGTTGCTTAATATACAGGTACAGGAAATGTATCAGCAGCATAAATTCTAGTGTTCATCATACTATTAGAGAGCAATGCTTAGCATGCTTAATTCAGTCATTTTGTATTACAGAAAGAACTGTAATAGGAGATATGTCTTCTAAAGGATGCCTGCTTCTCATAAAGGGCTGTGAGGCATGCAATCAGGTGTACAGGATTATTTAGGCTGAAATACCCACTGTATACAACATAACTAAGTAATGTCCATAATAAGTACACTAAAAAATGCATTAGAAAATGTAATGGGTTAAAAGTCGCTTTAATGTAGTGGAATTCCAGTATTACAGATAAAAAAAAAATCACCAGATATTGCCCCAGGCTCCTTTTGCATAATTTCAACATTACTGAAAATACAGTGACCTCACTTAAACCTTATGTGACCATGGCTCAAACATACTCTGAATATTGCAAAAACTGAAGACAGTCAACCATCTTCCTGAAGCACTTCTTGATCTCAGATATATACTGGTGATGGCAAGAGTTTGCAGAGTGGGGGGATTGGGAGTATATGGTTATGAAGCAAGCTCCCTTCAAAATGCCTATGCAAATCAGGTAATTTCAGCAATAATAAATGCAAATATATAAACTGATGGCTATGGGATTTTGACAATAATTAGGTAGAGCAGGACAATAAAGTAATATAAGCATCAAATCTTTATTGCGTTATTAGAAAAAACATGACCCACGGTGGTGGTGCTGCAGTAGCGTTGTCGTCTCACAGTCAAACGCTGTCCGGTTCGATTCTCAGCTAGAGCATCTTCTGCATGGAGACATGCGTGAATGGGCGTACCTTCATTGAAGGTTGTGCGTCAGGGCTGGTAATTCTGCATGTAAAAATCAACCACCAATCATTAGTGGAACGGAGTTCCGCTGTGGCGACCCCTAACCGGGAAAAGCCGAAAGACACAACAATCACTTATAAGAAACACATCAAACTAAAAGAAATTTGCTCCACTGCATTTTATTACCAGGGTGCTGGCTAAGTAAATAAACTGAAAGAAGAATTATTCTGTATGTCTGGGGTAAGTACTACAGCAGCACTTTATTTATACTGTAACTGATGGCATAACAAGGATATTTTTCTTTGTACAGGATACTAGCCATTCTGTGCACCAAACTAAATGCCATTATCTTACTACACAGTCATGGTGATGCATTTTCATGTTAGTGCATGGTATAAATCTACAAGCTGTACTGCAAGGAAAACAAGATACAACGCATTATTGCTATAGTACCAGCATAAACCATGATAACATAATCAGATGACCTGTAACAACTGTGTACTTTACATTTTTTACACTTCTTAAATCATATAGATTACTGTACTGTGCAAGAAAACTTCCTACAAAAGTATTGGTTTCGAAACAAATTCATTGAACACATAATTATCCAGTGTTCTATTTGTATATAGAAATACCTGTGCATGTAGGAATAAGGCAATAACATAAATTTCAGCATTCATTTCCCTTCCTTTCCACCTTCCATTTGAAATGTGAAAATGGCCTTTTAGTTATGGATAAAAAGCAGTCCTAGAATCTGTAGAAGACAGGCAGAGAGAAGGACATGCAGGGGGAAAGGCAAACAATAGAATCAGAAATCTACAAATGTGAATAATAATAACAACAATAACGTTGGTAGTGATTCGTGAAATGCTGATTTTATTATTATCTTTTGTTTTGTGTGTAGGATTATTTTCTTATCTGTCTTGTGATCATAATGTGAGAAAAGAGCAACCGAGGAAAGGTATGGTATGTAGTGGGGAACAGATAAAAGATTGGCTGGGCTCTCTGCTCCATCTTGCCCCATGTTATTAATGTCACACGACCATCCCTTCCACCACCACTACCAATACTTAATTATATGTTGTCTGCAAGCTATATAAAAAAGTAGAAAAAGAAAAAACACTAAAAGAAAATAGTTGGCATGAGTGGTTTGATATTTTTATGCATTTAGCTTTAGCAGATCAAGGAAATATACATAACAAGTCCTTGCTTAAAAAAATAGGTTTGCTCCAACTAAGCTCTGTCTTGGTTTAATTTCTCCAGATGTTTAGGTTTTTCCATACCTCGATGGGAATGGGCCCCATTTCTCTAAGTCAGGGCATAATTAAAATTCATGAAATCAATTTTGCTTTACTCTTTGACATTTGATATGAGCGCTCTTTCGTCACCTGAAATCTACCCAGAATTGTTTCTTTTAGTAGTTCAAAAGGGGTTACTTTTATCAGTAGCATATTTAGATATGTTTGAAGATTCTTTTTTGTTAGCCCATTTGCTCCCACTACAACTGGAACTATCCATGTATTTTTATTCCACATTGCTCTAGTTTCTGTTTGCAAGTCCTGATAGTTTGCAAATGTATGTCTTTCAGTTCGTAAGACACTGTAATCACTGGGTGTAGCAATTTCAATAATCAAAGCTATATCTGTCTTCTCTTCAGCTACAATGTCCAACCTGTTTCTACCTTTTTAGCTGCTGTTTTTAATTTCTCCAAGTCTTTTGGGTTTCTAATGGGAATGGACCCCATTCCTAAGTCAAAGTACTATTAAAGTTCATGAAATTAGTATTGTTTCAATCTTTGATGTCAGCCAGAAGTGCTCTTCACAGCACCTGCAATGTGCCCAGTAATGACTCCTTCTGCAATTCGTATGGGATTAGATGTATTGGTAACATACCTAAATATGACTGTAGACTCTTTTTATAAGCCCTGTTGCTCATACTACTATTGGAACTGTCTGGGTATCTTTCATCCACATTGTTCTTGTTTCTGCCTGCAGATCCTGATATTTTCTGACTTTGCGTCTCTCTGTATGCAAGACACTGTAGTCACTGGGTGTGGCGATTTCAATGATCAATGCTACTTTTGTCTTATTTTTTTGAACAACTATATCCGGTTTTCTAGCATTGATCTTTTGAACTGTTGGTAATGGGTGATCCCATGTGATATAAACTTCATCATTTTCTATGATGCTTTGGGCTCATGTTTCCAGTGTTTTTCAGCCACTTTGATACCATAATGTTTGCACAATCCCCAGTGCAACAGTCTCACCACATTATTATGCCTTTCAGTATTCAGTCCTTCTGCCATTAGTGTGTTGCAACCAGCAACAAGGTGTGTAACTGTTTCCAATTCAGTTTTATAAAATCTACTTTTGTCTGTTTCTCCCACATGTTCAATGGACTTTGTAAAGCAGCGTCTGTGTAGCCCACTATCTTGGGCTGCCAATATTAACCTTTCATTTCTTGATTTGAATTCACCTCTCCTTAACCATTCCTGCATTTGTTCTTGATCAACACAAGGCTCTTCCAGAAGTTTTCTATACTTGCAACTATATTTATGTTTTTTTTCACATTTCTTGCCTTCTCATCTGGTCCTTCACCTTATATTCTTTCTTTGTTTTTTTTTTGGCACATTCAATTGCTGCCTGGTTTTTATCCACTTCTGGTTTGATTTCCATTCCTGCTTGATGCCAATATGATTCTGCTAGATTAATCAGAGATGTCATCTTAGATTTATTCTCCTCATGTTTCAAAACTTTCACTACATTTGGATTTTATGAGGTCAGTAGATATGTGTGGAGTGCCACGACTTCAGATCTATACATGTCATCAATTTCAAGGAGGCCTGTCCCTCCTTCAGAACGGGGAATATATAATCTTGGTATACACTGATTTTTATAAATCATTTGGTGAGCATGAAGCATCCTTCTTGTCTTAATATTCAATCTATCCAACACTTTTTGGGGCCAGTCGATCACACCAAAACTATAAGTTAGGACAGGAAGAGCAAATTGAGTTATAGCTTGGATCTTGTTCCTAGATGTCAATGCTGTTCTCAGGATTAATTTAACTCTTCTAAAATATTCATTTCTGAGTTTGATTCACATTTCTTCATGTTTTATTGCTGATCCTTCATCAATTCCTAAGTATTTATACAGTCCCTCTTGCTCAAGTCCTTTTATATCACATTCTTGTCTCAAACTGATGTTTTCCTGGTGCTGCAGTTTTCCTTTTTTAAAGGTTGCTTTTGCAGATTTATCAAGACCAAATGACATTCCAATATCATCTGAAAAAGTTTTGACAGCCTGCAGCTGTGCTTTCAGTTCCTCATCTGATGAGCTGTGCAGTTTTAAATCATCGACAAAGAGAAGATGCGAAATCATTAGACTTTGCTGTTTTCTAGGAGTCAAATTGTAGCCATGGCCTAAGCTGTTAAGTAAACAGCTTAATGGATTAATGGCAAGGCGTAATAGCAACAATGACAGAGAGTAGCCCCGGAATATCCCCCTTTGAATTTTTATCCCTGGGATAATAATCTGTCCTTTATTATGGCTTAATTGCAAAGTGGTCTGCCATTGTTTCTTGGATACTGTAATGTAATCAATCAGTGTAGGGTGTAGCTTATACATGTTTAAGCACTCTTTTATCCATGAATGTGGGATACTATCAAATGCATTTTTGTAGTCAAGCCATGTCATACTTAGATTCTTCCCCTTTTTACAGTTCTCTACTATGACTTTATATAACAACAACTGATCCTTTGTTCCATATGACTTTCTTTTATTGCCCTTTTGCTCTACTGCCATAATTGAGTTTTCTTCTAAATGACTATAAACTCTGTTGGCGTCAATTCCCGTGTATAGTTTATACATCGTTGGAAAACAAGTTATTGGTTTATAATTTTTAGGGTAGCTTGTAGGTTCACGCTTAAGTAAGAGCATTGTTCATAGGTTCATAGGTAGGTACTAGGTTATTGGCCCTAGGGCCTATATAAGCCTAGCCAAAAAGGTACCTTGGCTTTCGCCACCTAAGAAAGATAGATGTGTTAAAAGCAATGTGCAGTTTTTCCTGTTGTTAGCCACTGTGGTGTCTGTTTGGGATGCTTATATAAATAGTTCTTACTCATGGCTAAATCCTTGTGCAAAGATGTTAATACTTTCAGCCAAAAGTTAGGTACTGTATCTGGACCTGGGGTTTTCTAATTAGAGGCTTTTCTTAACTTTGTTTCAATCTCTCTGTTTTTTACTTCATCCCATTTTATATCCTGTACCTTTAACCCTCTTATTCTTTCTTTTACTTCTTCTATCCATTTAGCATCTGTTATGTTCCACAGGGTCTTCATAGATACTTCTCCAAAATGTATCTGTTTCTTCTTCTTTTGGCGGTCTTTCAATTCCTTTTACCTTATTTCCCAATTCTCTATAATTTTTTTTGGATCATAAATAAATTGCTTATTTTGTACTTTTCCTTTATGTTTATTTTTGTATCATCTAAGTCTTTCCGCCTGTGCTGAAATTTTTAGTTTGTTATTTGTGATAGTACATGATAGATCCTGGTCTGTTCTAATACTGCACATTGCTTTTATCACATCTATCTTTCTAAGTATTTTTGTTGATCTGTTCCCTCTTTTATAATCTTCTAACAGTGACACTTCTTGTCTTAGCTGCTTTGTAGATTTCTCTATTCGATATTTCCATGATGGTATTCGCTTTTGCCCCTTCCTTTCCCTCGCTACCCTGTGTTCCTGTGGTAGAACTTTATCAGTTATTAATTTAGCAGCACAGTAATATATTCTGTTTACTTCTGTTATATTGCATGGATCTCTATGGACAGTCCTAATTACTGCATTCATTTATTTTATCAAACATCTGATTTTTTGGGGTTTTATTAACCTTCTGCAGTCTATTTCTTTCCTTATTCTTGATATATCTGTCTATGTCTATTAAATCTTCTCTTAACTCATTTTCTTCCAAACTGAGGGCACATCCCTTATTTTCCATTTCTATAGCAGCTTCCTGTGGTACATTCTCTTCAATTTCATCCTGTGCTATCGATTGCTCTGTCATATGGGAACTCACTGGCCTATCCCTCTTCAACAGTGCTTGCATCAGAGTTTCCACAGTTTCCTGTTGCTTTCCTTTGCTGTCTAGCTTCAAGTGAACATTTATACTGGTTTCCTGTGGAAGGCTCCAAAATACATTGATATGGCAGCTGACCAGTTGCTTCCTGTTCCACTGGTTTCCCCTTAATTTGGATATCCATTGATTTATCCTGTTGTGGTGCTTTCTGCATTCAATTTTCTGCATTAAGTCTTTCTCTTTGCAGCTGCTCCATAACTTCAATTTTAATTTCATTGACTTCTCCATTAATAATCCCTTTTTCTACTTTTTTTCTTAGTCTTCTTATTTTTTGTCTTGCCAAGTTTTCCATATCCAAATTCCTTTGCCTGTATTTGTCTTCAAATATCTTTGGTGCTGCTATTTTTGTATTGGTTAGTTTTGCTTTCTCCTTCGCATAAATATTACACCATATTAAATCTCTTTTCCTTTCCCCATCCATATTTCTACTTCACATGTCACCTGATCTTCTTGCTTTTCCTTATTCTGGGGACTCACTCCATCATGTTGTGATGTAGTCTGTGTTAGAGCTTCTGCATTAAATCCTTCACTTCGCAGACACTCTGTTACTTCAACTTCTATTTCTTTAACTTCTGCTGTACTAATCTTCTTTTCCACATTACATCTTTGTGATATTAATTTTTTTTATTGTGACATTTTCCATATCTGGATGCCTTTGCCTATATTTCTCTTCGAATATCTTTAAGACTGCCTTCTCTATATTTAACTTAGCTTTCTCCTTTACATAAATATTGCACAATATCAAATCTCTTTCTTTCCCATGTCCATATTTCTTTTTTATATTTTTCAAATATCTCTAGGTTTTGTTGTTTACATTTTAACACTTCCTGAGATGCTTCTTTTTCCAAACAGATCAAAGTTTCTTGATCTATATACTGTTTTTCAAAAATCTGTTGTATTAATGAACGCAATTTTTTATTTGAAGCTTCTGACAGTTTTTCTTGCTGAAGTATTTTTCTTTCCTCTAATTTCTCTCACAATCATTTTGTATATCTTGTGTCTGTCAGTATATGTCTATGTATCTTACTGTCAGTGTACTAGCACTGATGTCTTATGATGCAGACATCATAACAAAGCCTCTCCTCCCATTTCAGTGTTTTTAAATCAGAAAGTTGCTTTAAGCAAAAGAAAATAAATTACTACTTTACAGCATTTGACATATGCAGGATCATCCCTTGCTTAAGGGGCACTATGAACCTACTGAATACAAGCTGTTAAACATGTGGTATAAAATAACCTTATCCACAAACATACAACTCCAGCTGCTATATAGCGATCTTATTTCTTCTGCTTATCTGGAGAATCTTGTGACATTTTATGTTGTATAACAATTTTTTTTTTATATTCCATTTCCTACTTTATTCCTACCTTTATCTGTCTGGCCTCATTTAACTCTGCTCGTAGCTCCTTATTTTAGGTGGTTATTCCATGGTGTACTATGCCATCTTGTGCTTTTTATTTAACCCCGACCTACTGGTTTTCAGTTGTGTCCTCTGACAGTAAGCTATACTGATCCTTGCATACATATCTCGGTCTTTTCCTCTACTCTGTCCATTGTTCCTTAAGAAAAATTGTACAAATAAAACAATGTGTCACTGCTCTATGTTTCTAACGTCGTTTGAATTACTGTTTGTTTCTTTGTTATAATTTGCCTCATAACCTAAGATGGATTTGCCAATTTTTTATTTGTTGCAGGTTTCTGATCATTTTCCTATCAAGCATCTGCCCTGCTAAGTGCCTGTTAAGCTAATCTCATCCTCTGAGTTAGGTTAGCAGTCTGGTCACAAATGATCTCAAGAAACGATACGTCTTCTTCTTCTTCTTCTTCTTCTTTCAGCTGCTCCCATTAGGGGTCACCACAGCGAATCATCTGTTTCCATTTCTTCCTGTCCTCTGCATCTTGCTCTGTCACACCAACCATCCCAAGAAACGATACATAATGAGAATTATCACAAAATGCTACTATAATGTGCTGAGATATATAGATTTTTTCATGTGCTCTGGATTGAGTGTTTTTGTTTTTAGGATTTTTATGCTGTTTGCCTTCACAGTGTCTATACATTATTGCGCTGTATATTGGATGTTTCTTTTAGTGGAGATGTTTTGTTCAGATCTACTCTGTATACGGACTATGAGCTATGCTCAGTAGCAGTGAACTCAATTGTCAAGGATCTAGTATCGCTCTAATATAAGGGTGACCCTTATGACACCCGCTGCAAAGCCAGCTGGCTCACAGACAGGACCCAGGAAGTTAGAAATAGGGAGTCCATCTCTAAAAAGAGTTCAGTCATAAGTGGAGTCCCTCAGGCATCAGTCCTGGGACAGATCCTTTTTTGCATTAACTTCTCTGAAGTCAAGGCCAATGCCAAGGGCTTCTGGCTGACCAAATATGCAGACAATTGCAAATTAGGATCAGTTACAGAATTCCCCACCAACATTAATGTTCGCCAGGAAAGGCTGACACAGACAAAAATCGTGTGTCAGAGCCATGGACCTAAACTAAATGCCAAGAAATCCATAATAGCATCCTTGTGAAGTCATCCACCCCTGGTAGCGTTCATATTGACAGCACACCCCTAAGAGTCGACCAAGTATTCAGGGACTTGGGGATATGCATAGAGTGTAATCTAGCCTTTGCCCATCACACGTGTACAGTAGCTGGAAAATCATTCTATGTTGCGCAACTTATAAACAAATGTATGGCATGTAGGTCCTAGGAGATCATTGTTCCACTATGCTCAGCATTCATCAGCTTTATCATTGAGTATAATGTCTCCTGTGGTATGTACCTAACCAGGCACATCCAATAATTGGAATGTTCACAGAGGTTCCCCACTAAAAGAATACAGGGTATAAGTGACATGTCATATGCAGACTGTCTCAAGGCCTATTCCTGTATTCTGTCTCCTACAGGCTTTTGAAAGGAGATATATGCCTGGCATACATGGCATTGTTGGACCCTACTCTGATGGACCTCCTGCATATCTGCAAAACATACAGCACCAGAATTACCTATTCTATAGACTTAAATATTCCCTGTGATAGAAATAGGACCTGCTGGAGAGACAGGTATGTATCCCAGAGACTACCCCTTCCCTGGAACAGGCTCCCCATCCATGTAAAGATGAGTTCCTCCTTAACCCGGTTCTAGTGTAACTTGGATGACTGGATGGGCAACAGGCAGTTCATCCCTGGTTTGGCAGTGCGCCTGTGTCTCTAATGGACACAAGTAGCCTTTAAACGTTTAATCTCCCAGGCCCTTGCTTGTATATGTTTCATCTCACAAGCCCCTGCTTACACTTATCAAGGGTACCAGAACTTGTCAGAGATTTGGTGCACATGGCTAGGCTTAAAAAGGCCCCTGTGGTCATTAGCTATGAGCTTATGTATAGTAAATGATATATGAATAAACTAACAGAATAAAATAACTGTGTGAGTGAAGACATTTTGAAGTTATTTGCTTTAGTGGCAGCACAGTGGTGCAGCAGATAGCATTGTTGCTTCACAGTAAAAGGTTATCCAGTTCAATTCTTGGCTTGAGTCTCTTCTGTGCAGAGTCTGCATGTCTTTCCTCTGTTTGCAGGGGTTTCCTCTGGGTGCTCAGGTTTCCTCCTACATTCCAAAGACATGCAGTAGGTGAACTGGACACTCTAAATTGGCCATGAGTGTGTGTGTGTGTGTGTGTGTGTGTGTGTGTGTGTGTGTGTGTGTGTGGTATGGAATAGCTACTGCAGCAAGGCTAGCCACCTGGCAGTGTGAACCTTGGCTCTAGGTGATTGTCAGTTTTGAAGTGATACCCCAACCCAATGTACAAAAAATGGGAATCATGAATGGATCGAAACAGGTCTTGAAGAAACAGATAAAAGACAGGAAAGAGTCCTTCTCCATCCTACAACTGTATCAATGATGTCAGATGACTAGTATATACTGGGCAGGTCTCTTCATTTCACTGTATATAATGGGGGTATTGCACTGACAAGTTATAAAATTAAAGGAATAATGTGATAATGAAATAGCAGAATATGAAGAGACTTAGTACAATGAGCTGCTGTGCAATTTCATCCCTGTTTTATCATCTTATTCTCCATTTCAATAATGTGCAGTTCTGACCAAGTTATTTAAGCAAATAAAGCCCTCAGGCCACATGTAATAAATGTCCTTGCACCTAATAGGCCTATCTTGTTAACAAATAAAACAAAAGAAAAAAGGCGTGGAAAGGGTACTGACATAGATAATTCAATAGCTATAATAATAGTAATAGTAATAGTCATAATAGTAATAATAGTAATAGTAATAATAGTAATAGTAATAGTAATAATAGTAATAGTAATAGTAATAATAATAACAATAATAATAATAATAATCATAATATATAGTTGGTGGGTGTGGAAAGCTTCATATAATACTCCTTTTGTCTAGTCACAAAATATGTAAACATTTAATCAGCCTTGCTATTGCCCACTCACATATTAAACCACTAAGTCTAATAGTTCGTGCATTAGCAGCGATTCACTGTGTGTGGTTATTTATCTTTTCCCTGCAGTAGACAAATGGTGATGTTAGGATACAAACCTTGTACCCTTGCCTACTGAATGTAGCTTGTTAATAGCTCAGAGACTTAATCTGCTGTGCTAACTTCCAGATGATGCTGTTTATATATACAAGGTCCTTAAAGAAAAGAAACACTCCATTTTCATCCCCCAGCCCAGTGCTCTGTCACCAATATTATGTGATATCTGCATCTTAAGCGGGGTCACACAATTCCATTTATGTGTAAAGGATCGTAGAGGCTATGTAAAAGTAGAAACAGGAAAAGAAAGGGCTGTGTGAGTAGTGAAGACTTAATGAAAACACATGCACGTGTGACGCACAGGCTTTGTGGAAATGCAAAGTAAAGTAGTATCTACTTCTTTCTTCTCCAAATGCAGTGTAATTGAAAGTAAAAACAAAAGGAAAAGCCCTTTGTTCAAAGTAATTCACTGTTGCATTCCTGTAAGTATTTTCCAGGCAGACAGCTAACCAGAGTAGAATGTACACATTCTCAAAATCAAGCAATGAAAACACGAACCAATCCTTCTTTGAGCTTTAAGTTGTCTGGTTTATTCAAAGTAATGAGCACTTTCATCTATCAGACTTCATCAGATACAATGTTTCTTCCTATAGCTGAGGAGAATCAGCCACACTACTGGGTTTGGAGAGCCTATAAGGGGATCTAGTCAGTAATAAGTAGCCAACATTTTGTATTGCAGATAAAGTACCCTTGTTATCTTATGCCCAGTGCATCATAGGAACACATGCAGCTTTTATTCTCTGCAGAAGGCATGACAGCAGACCCAAGGTGCTGAACTGGTAGGTTACCCTATAACACTATGCCCAGGAAAATAAATAAGAATGTTTGGAGATATTAACAATGTCAGCAGTGAAGAATATTTGTGTGATTTCAAGTGAAATATTTCATGGTATTAACAAGAAAAAAAAATGTGTCCATTGTAGTGATGCAACCAAGTAAAATAACAATAATGAATGAACAGTAGAAGAGAACTGCAGATGTAACATAAGTCGTTGATTTATTCCAGATGCAGCAGTATTCCTTAACTTTAATTCTGGGGAGTTTTTTTGAAAAAATACAGTAGCAGTAAAAGCATCTAAAGAGTTGCAGCAATGATTAATATGATATTATTATTTGATATATTGTTAGACTGTCACGGTGAAGACAGCAAATGGACAACAAATACAACCATACAGAAACGTACTAATTATATCAAATCCTTAAGTAAAGTTATATAGTCAGTAGAGGCTGAAGATGTTGTTGCTTGTTGATACAAAGAACCACTGACTGTCTCAGGGTAGAAAATGATAAGGGGGTTCAGACACTGGACAAAGCTCCAATGAATGAAGGAAGACAAGGTCTCAATGACATATGTCTCCATTAACCGTAATGAAACACTATGTTCAAAGCATATGGTATTAATACCTACAGTAAGTCATCAGAGTCCCCCAGCTGCATTATAAGCACATTTTAAAATATGCTTAGTGATCTGAGGAACAACTGTCACAGAAGCATTAAATAATTCCTTCCTCACAAGAGGAAAGGTTAACTATTAACTTATGCATACTCTCACAAGACATAAGCAAGTCTGAAATCCTGAAAGTTGAATTACTAGAGGAATGCGTTTTCTTCCCCAGCCTATCCATTGTTTTCCCATTGACAGAGGGAATGGAGTTAGTTGCAGTAACCTGTTTGGCAGCAGCAGATTTAGACAGATAAATGACTGCTGTGTCTGCTTTAGGATTAAAAAGCAGGTACCTAGGTGTCTGGGACACCAATAATAACCTGTCAAACCTCTTAAGAGCAGCAGACTGACTGTGAGGAAGACTGAATGCAGTGAGAAACACATTCTCTAAAGGCAGTGTAGGAGGAACAGGTGTAGCTTTTGACACTGGTAGTGGTAACAAATAGTACATTTTCTTTTCCATGGGAAGTTCATTCTGAGCCTACAGGGACACCTCTTTCACATGATAAAAAATGTCAGAGAAATATTTATCTTCAGCCAGGATGTCCCTAAGAGTACTTTGCTCAGAATCAGAATGCTCAGAATTAGAAAAACTTCACCCCTCCTTCTGCAGATACTGTTTTGATTGGAAAAAACAGCCAGAATGAAAAGTAACTATTTTTCTGTTTCTTGCCTAAAACTTCTACAATCAAGGAAAAATCATTAATCAGTCCCTTGACAAATCCCAATAAATCAGCCCTATCCATGGAGATAGAAACAGGAGACTGGAAGTTCTGAGGTAAGTAAACCACTGAAAATCCCCTACAAGAACAATATTCTGTCCCATCACCCACAATTTCAATAAATATAAAAGTTTTTAGTAAAATAAATAAATAAATATTTCCTTACAAAATGTTTATACAAGCACCAACATAACAGATCCATTATCACAGTGCAATAGCAGTCCAAGTCGCTTTGTTTTATAGCAGAAGTTAAATATCTGAAAGAAACAAATGAGGGGGTTGGGAGTTGGTATAATGGTTAAGGTGCTTACCTTATAGACAGAAGATGCAGGGCTTGATTCTCAAATGGGATAATTGGCCAGGCTTGAAATAGCCTACAAGGGCAGCTAGTTTAGTAAACATGTTTTTCCTCATAAAACTAAAAATAGGAAGGCTTACTGCAACAGGGACTTATCTGGCCATCCCTTGAAAGATCGCTAGCCGATTAACAGAATCATGGGGCCTACTGAAGAAGCACTGACTTTGGTGGCAAAAGTGCTCTGAAGTGTTTTAGTGTTTCGACTGCCTTTTATATGGAGTGCCTTGAGTGCTCCTGGCAGTCGGAGTGCATGGAGGCAACCCAAAGCTCTGGGAAGATGGTTGGTGCAAGGAGTAAGACCCACATAATTAATGAGTATCTGCTATGACTCTAGAAAGTGGAGGTGAGTAACCCACATGTGCACCTTTTGTATTGACTAAAGAAAGTGAAACATTCTTACTTGCACCTGGGCCTTGAAGAAGAGAGACAGTCTAGAGATTTTCTGTTGCCACTCTACCTAGATGTGCTATTTATAAGAATCTAGCATCTACTCACCTAAAAGACACTGGGCCAGATTCCAAAAGAGTTGCTCTCAGTGTAAGTGACTTATTTCAGTGTAAGGCCCACCTATAAATAGGTTTGCACCACCGGACAGATTCCAAAAGATCTGCTCTCATTGTAACTGGTCACTTAAATTCTCCAAGATTTTTGGGTTTCTAATACCATGACAGGAATGGACCCCATTCCAAAGTAAAACTATGATTAAAGGTCATGAAATTAGTGTTGTTTCAGTCTTTGATGTTAGCCAGAGGTGCTCCTCGAAGCACCCGCAGTGTGCCCGGTAATGTCTCCTTCTGCAACTCATATGGCATTATATGTATTGGTAACATAAGTACAATTGTAAATTCTTTTTTATAAGACCCATTGCTCTTACTACTATTGGAACTGTCTGGGTATCCTTCCTCCACATTGCCCTCATTTCTGCCTGCAAAACCTAGTATTTTATGACTTTGTGTCTCTCTGTACATAAAACACTGTAGTCACTGGGTGTAGCAATTCCAATGATCAATGCTACTTTTGACTTCTTTTCATGGAATACATATCTGGTTTTCTCACGTCTGTTATTTGAATTGTTGGTAATGGATAATCCATGTGATATAAACTTCATTTTCTACAATGCTCTGTGGCTCATATTTCCAGTGTTTTTTCAGCTACTTCAATATTATAATGTTTGCACAGTCCCTAGTGCAAAAAATATTTTGTGCATTATTATGCCTTGCAGTATACAGTCCTTCTGCCATTAGTATAACACAAGTAACAACAAGATGTGCGACTGTTTCCAATTATGTTTTACAAAATCTACATTTATCTGTTTCTCTCACATGTTCAATGGACTTTGTAAACCAATGTATATGTAGTCCACTATCTTGGGCTGCCAATATTAACCTTTTGTCTTCTGGTTTAAATTCACCTCTCCTTAACCATTTTTGTGTTCGATCTTGATCCACATGAGGTTGTTCCAAGAGTTTTCTGTTGCTGCAACTATATTTATGCATTTTCCACATTTCTTGCTTCTCATCTGATCCTTCACCTTATATTCTTTCGTTTTTTGAGACATTCAGTTGCTGCCTGATTTTTATCTACTTTTGGTTTGATTTCTATTCCCACTTGACACTGATATGCTTCTGCTAAACTAAGGAAAATCATCTTAGACTTATTCTCCTCATGTTTTAAAATTTTCACTATGTTTGGGTCTTGTAAGGTCAGCAGATATGTATGCAGTCCTACGATTGTAGATCTATACATGTAATCAATTTTGAGGAGGCCCATATCTCCTTCAGAACAGGGAATATATAGTCTTGGTTTGCACTGATTTTTATAAATCATTTGATAAGCATGAAGCATTTTTCTTGTCTTTCAATTACTCCAACACTGTAAGCTAGCACAGGAAGAGCAGATTGGTTTATAGCTTGGACTTTGTTCCTAGATGTCAAAGCTGTTTTCAAGATACATTTAAGTCTTCTAATGTATTCCTTACTAAGTTTTATTCGCATTTGTTCATGTTTTAATGTTGATCCTTCTTTAATTCCCAAATATTTATACACTCCCTCTTGGTCAAATTCTTTCATATCACATTCTTGTCCCAAACCAATGTTTTCCTTGTGTTGCAGTTTACCTGCTTTAAATGTTACTTTTGCACATATATCAAAAAGCAAGTAGCAAATAATCTCCGTGGTATCCCCGAAGTCTCAAAACAACCCATTAAAGTGTAGTGGGTCTAAAAACAAAACAGTGTAAGAAACTTCTCTGTGTGGAAGATTTTCAGTCCATATATTTCTAGTTAATCACTGTATATTAATCAGATCAGACAATAGTAGTAGAAGTAGCGAAGGTAAACTCGTCAAGTCAAAAAGTAATAATAGAAAATATATAATTCTACAGCATTACTAAGTATTCAAAAGTAATCCAAGCAAGGCAGGCAGTCTGTTTCCAGTCGAAAATCCTTTATTAAGTACACAGACAAGCGATCCAAGTAAAACAAAAATAGAGTAATAATTTCCTCACAAGCTTTCTAAATATATATATATACTTTTTATCAGGTATGAAACCACTCCCATGCCTGATAAAAAATATATATATATTTTGAAAGCTTGTGAGGAAATTATTACTCTATTTTTGTTTTACTTGGATCGCTTGTCTGTGTACTTAATAAAGGATTTTTGACTGGAAACAGACTGCCTGTCTTGCTTGGATTACTTTCGAATACTTAGTAATGCTGTAGAATTATATATTTTCTATTATTACTTTTTGACTTTACGAGTTTACCTTCGCTACTTCTACTACTATTGTCTGATCTGATTAATATACAGTGATTAATTAGAAATATATGGACTGAAAATCTTCCACACAGAGAAGTTTCTTACACTGTTTTGCACATATATCAAGACTAGATGACATTCTTATATCATCTGAAAAAGTTTTAACAACTTGCAGTTGTGCTTTCAGTTACTTACCTGATGAGCTATACAGTTTTAAATCATCGACAAAGAGAAGATGAGAAGTCTTTACACTTTGTTGTTTTTTGGGAGCCAAATTGTACCCATGATCTAATCTGTTAAGTAAACAGCTTAGTGGGTTAAGGGAAAGACAAAAGAGCAACGGTGACAGAGAGTCACCCTGGAATATCCCCCTTTGAATTTTTATCCCTGAGATAATAATCTGTTCTTTATCATGGCTTAATTGTAAAGTGGTCTTCCACTGTTTCTTGGTCACTGTAATGTAGTCGATCATTGTAGGGTGCATCTTATACATTTTTAAGCACTCTTTTATCCATGAATGTGGGATACTATTAAATGTTTTTTGTAGTTTATCCATGCCATACTTAGATTCTTTCCCTTTTTACATTCTTCACTATGACTTTATTTAGCAACAAATGACCCTTTGTTCCATATGACTTTCTTTTATACTGGCCCTTTGTTCTACTGTCATAACTGAGTTTTCTTCTAAATGACTATAGACTCTGTTGGCATCAGTTCCAGTGTATAGTTGATATTTCGTTGGAAGACAAGTTATTGGTCTATAATTTTTGTTTGCAGGTTCACTCTTAAGTAGGAGCATTGTTTTTCCCGTTGTTAGTCAGGTTGGTGTCTGTTGAGGGTGAACATACAAATAGTTCTTAATCATGGCTAAATATTCATGCAAAGATGTTAATACTTTTAACCAAAAGTTAAGTACTGCATCTGGGCCTGGAGGTTATCAATTAGATGCTTTTCTTAACTTTGCTTCAGTCTCTCTGGCTGTTACTTCATCCCATTTCATATCCTGTACCTTTAAACTTCTTATTCTTTCTTTTACTTCTTCTATCTATTTATCATCTTTGTTATATTCTACAGGATCTTCATAAATACTTCTCTAAAATATATCTATTTCTTCTGTTTTTGGCAGTCTTTCAATTCCTTTTACCTTGTTTCCCAGTACTCTATAAAACGTTTTTGGGTCATCAATAAATTGCTTATTTTTTGCTTTTCCTTTATATCGATCTGTGTATCTTCTACGTTTTTCCGCATGTGCTGAAATTTTTAGTTTGTTATTTGCAATAGTGCATGATAGATCCTGATCTGTTCTAATACTGTGCATTGCTTTTATCACATCTATCTGTTACCTCTTCTATACTCTTCTAACAGTGACACTTCTTGTCTTAATTGCTTTATAGTTTTCTCTATTTGGTACTTCCATGATGGTATTCAATTTCTCCCCTTCCTTTCCCTCACTACCCTGTATACTTATGGTAGAACTTTATCAGTTATTAATTTAGCCACACAGTAATATATCCTGTCTACTTCTATTATATCACATGGATCTCTATGAACAGTCCTAATTACTATGTTCATTTGTTTTCTCAAACTTCTTACCTTTGGGGTTTTATCATACCTTCTGCAGTCTATTTTTTTCATTGATCTGAATATGTCTATCTCTATTAAATCGAGCAACTCTTCTCTTAGCTCATTTTCTTCTAAACTGTGTGCACATTCTTAGGGCCAGATCTCCAGTTGGGTGAGTTTATCAATGATGCCTGAGTGGGAAATAGTGTCAAAGGCCTTGGCCAGGTCAAGGTAGGCTGTATGCATGGATTTGACTTTGTCCAGGGCTTTGGTGACTGTCTCAAAGAAGACCACCAAGTTCAAAAGGCAGGATCTCCATTTAACAAAGCCATATTGGGTTGGGTTGAGCTTTGGAGATCTCCTATATCTTTGTTGATAAGGTCCATTAATTTTCTTTCCATAGCTTTGCAGATTAGGCTGGTCAGGCTTATGGGTCTATAGTTCCCAGGGTCTGTGGAGGTGCCTCCTTTATGCAACAGGATGACGGATGACAGCTGTTGTTTTCCATTCAGCAGATGCAAAACCAGTGCTTAGACTGTGGTTAAAAAGAATACCCAGTGGTACAGCTAGTTCCTATTTTAATCCATTTATAGTGCAGCCTGTGATATTATCAGGTACCATAGAGGCTGTATTTTTGGCTTTGGAGAGAGTGTTTATGACCTGCTCTTTGGAGATACTAGGTAGAAGGCAGGTGATAGGGATGCTTTGGGGGATATGTGGCAGGTTGAGTATTTCTGTGGTTTGAGCATATGTGGTGCCATTAACAACCAGTTCTGTGCAGATCTGGGTTTTTCCTTTAAAGTTTCTGACACAGCTGAAGAAGGCCTTATGGTTATCCTTAGCAAAGGAGGCTAACTTGGATTCATAGTCAGCTTCAGAATGCCTTACAAGGTGTTTTATTTGCTTGTTTAAGCCGAGGAGGGAATGCATCCAATTCAGAGACAATTTCTTCCTGCTCTTGGATAGCAATTTCTTTCTCTTATTGTATAACTTGTTAATGGTGGATGTCCTCTAGGCAGGCTTGTTCTTTCTTGAGGATCTTGTTTTGATCCTATCAGGTACAGCTGAGTTAATACATTTGTATAGATGCTTATACAAGGCAGTGGTGTAAATACCAGTATAGATGTCCATGCCAACAGTGAGGGCAGGAGCTATGAAGCTATTAATGCAGTCATGTATTAGGTTGTAATTGGCTTTGGAGAAGATTTTTAGTCTAGCTGCTGCTAATGGGGGGGATCAGATGTTATTGTTACTTCTAATGAGACCTATTTTATAATCAGACCTCACTAGGGAGGGCTGCACACATGGGGGGGGTGCAACAATCATCCCATGTTAATGAGCACCAGATCCAGAATGTTTGGGCCCCTTGTGGAGGTGTCAATCAACTGGTCCAGGTCATTGGAGTTGATGAAATCCAAGAACCTTTGGGCAAATGTGTTAGTACATGTATAATTTAACCTATGGATGGGTAGTTAAAGTCACCTAAAACCATGGTGTTTGGTTGTATCTCGAGCGATTCAAATAGATCCAAGTATGCCG
Source organism: Protopterus annectens (assembly GCF_019279795.1). NCBI lineage: Eukaryota > Metazoa > Chordata > Ceratodontiformes > Protopteridae > Protopterus > Protopterus annectens. Next base: position 1,711,276,649 of record NC_056728.1, read on the forward strand.
TGTGGGTATCCATGTTCATGGAGGGGGTCCTATAACTGGCAATAACTTGCAGAGGGGTCTTACCTCTAGTCAATTGGACTTGGATTAGTTCAAGGGAATTGTTTTGTTTAACCAATCTAGAGGTGTGTTTATCTTTGATGAATATTGATACTCCACCTCCTTTAGTTCTCGCACTTTCAGTTTGTTGTCTGAATTCATGGAAGGCACTATAACCCATTATGGCAGGGGTGCTTTCCATAGCCTTAAACCAAGTATCTGTGACTGGACAGATGTCAGCATCTTTTAAGGTGAGGGCTGCTTCCAATGAATGCAGTTTTAGGTTTAGACTCCTAGCATTTAGCAACAACCTTGCGGTTGCTTTTTGAAGATATTTTTATGTTGGGAATTTTGTTGTGACATTGCCTAAAAAGGCATTATGGGGGAGGCAGGAATGTTATCCAGTAACTAAAATCCCAGAGGTGATAGATGAAGACCATCTCTGGCAAAGCAGTGCGGTTTATCTACCATGTCATCCCAGGCTGACAGGTACTGGATCCCCTTATAAAGACAACAGAAACTAAACCAATTGTTGAAGTCAATCATTTTTTGTTTATTTTGTGGTGTCATCTTAGGTGAAGGTAGTATGCTGCTTAAGGCTGGGAACATACCTGCCTGACACACATATTCAGCGAGCTCAGTCATGTCTCTCTTCATGTAGTCTAGTGAGGTACATCTCAAGTCATTCACACCAAAATGTACTGTGACGGAGTCATAACCATACTTTTGGAGAGATTTGAGTGTGTGTGTAATCTGGTGGATCCTGGCACCCGACAGACAGCTAACTGTTACTTTATGCTTATCCAGCTTGGTTAGTGGGACATCTGTGTGTCTCAATATAGAGTCACCTATGACCAAAAAAATTTGGTTTAGATGTGCTTTGCCTTAGGGGCTTGTTTGGTGAGACACTTGTGCTTGTGGTTTTATATGTACTGAGTGCTGAAGGTACTGTATTAGGTGTAGCATGTGTGTGTTTCAGAGGTCTCTGCTGTTTAGGTAAATTTCTGGTTTATGTGTTGTGAGCATGGTTTGTGCAAGAAGTGTAATATGTGGGCTGACAACCTGTTCAGTGTCACTGTTCTGTGAATGAGAGAGCAAGGATTCCAAATTCTTAGTCTATATGCATCTCTCACAAATTGAGCTTGAGTGGTTTAGGAGTAGTGGGTTGTCAGTGTACATGAAGAAATTGCTACACTGCCTCAGGATACCCATGTCAATCAGGCTGCCAGAAGAAATGGAGGAGAACTGACCATCCATAATACTAGGTGTAAATCTTCTTACTTTAATGAGGTCAGTTGCAAATGTGCTGCCTAAATACAAGCTACGTTAAACAATTTTCAAACAAGCTGGCCAATGGAAATGCTCAATACTGAGCCTTATTCCAACAATCTCCATCTCAGATGATGAGGAGATAAAGGGCCAAAATCAGAGACTAATTTTAAATATTGCTCTTATAAACAACATAAATAACAGACTTTGTGTTAACATGCCTTTTAAAAGACATGAATCCTGAAACTCAAATGTATGTCATTATTCATTGACTTCCATCCTCAATGATGTGCCAGAAAACCAAAAATATAATGAGGAGCAGGCCAAAAATGTAAAGAAACATCTGGTCATTCTACAGACATATGGATAGCTGAAAGGTATGGAAGAAACCAAAGTAGCCTTGATAGCAGAAAAAGGTCAAAGAGAGTACAATACAATGGTTTTATTGTAAGACAATCTGATGAAGATGATTGAAAAAAAAAAGAAGAAGAATTCATAATAAATGAGGATGCCCAACTAAGAGATTTAAGGATTGCATAAGAGAAACCCTGTGACAGTTAAGCATGACCAATAAGAAGGTAGGAAAGTGGAACTGAATCAAGAAATGTGGCAACAGTTAACAAGACACCTCGACCCCATTTCAAAAAATGGGAAGATGGGTGTTGATAATGATTTAAGGATTTTGCAAGCTATGTTTAGGCTGTTTTTTTATACTAGTGGGTGGTAGATCTTTTATGCTTAATTAGCAGCTTCTTCCTGTTGTTCTATTTTTATATGACATTTCCACTATGCTTTTGTTTTGACATTAGACAACGAATAAGTGAATGGGTTATATATTTAGTTCTATGTTCAGCTTTTTATATTGAAATATATATTAATAAAAAAAAAAACATTTTACATGTTTAAAATACACAATTAAACATCTTGGTGACCTAAGATGTAAAACAGAAACAAGTGCTTTATTTAGGCACAAACTAAAATACCAAGCAGCCTCTTTTATATTTACAGCAACTGATGGGATCATTCCATCACATTCAGATAAACATGGATGGAAAGATTTATTAGATTATAAAGAAAAATAATTGAGGATGAAAATTGCCTATATTATTATTACTCATAATTGCAAAGACGGAGTCATTGTTTTATTACATCATTGTGGATTCACAAGCATTTATATGCATTAAAAGGGATGCTTTAACAGCCATTACCCATATCTGGCCAATCCAAGATGATGCCATTTCTGGTACTATATCCAAACAGTTCACTCTTATGTTAAACCAGCACTGATGAAGGTGAGCTTTGTTTATGACATTGTGGCTTCACATACAGTTTGGAGTGTCAAAGGATGATGTAATTGTTGGTTTTCTATTTAAACATCTCACAAACACTTTTGGGTGACTGTAGATTATGTCATTGTTAGTATTATATTTAAATAGTTTGGTCTTCTGGCAGTGATATACTAATGATGCCACTGGTGATATTGTATTTAAACAGCTCATGTACATTTATAGGGAGTTAGAAATAATGCCATTATTAGTACTGTATTTAAATAGTTCAAACAAATGGTAAGTTAGTACTGGCAAAGGTGTCATTGTAGAGTCCCATTAATTTATGGGCATTCTAAGATTATGTCATTCTTAGTATTGAATTCAACAGCTGACACATTTTGGGTGATTTAATATGATGTCATTGCTGCTATATTATGTAACTTATGGCATATTTATACTAAAGATGTGTCTGGTGTCATTTTATGTCTGATTTGACCCTTAATTTGGAGTTCCCTCTTTCCAGTAATTTATGGATTAATAAAGACTGCTTAGTTGCATCCCAGTCTGTGGAATCACTGTTTGGTGATATTATGGTGATGATTTTTAGTTTTGAAATTATAACTGTGCATACTTTAAAGGGGAATAGATTATTCAGTACAGCTATTTTGATGAGTGTCCACTGTGACATGGGAGTCAACCAAACCACCAGTAACCATTGTCCTGTATTACTTTTTACCAGAGTCTTCCATTGATTTTGCAACATACTGTGGATAAAAACTGTCTCTTGTAACATTTACACAGAATTCACATACATTCATGCGAATCTCTGACCTTGTATGTAGTTCTTTGCACTGTACAAGCATATGAAACATATAAAATTGTCCCCTTCAGCTGCACAGTGTAGTGGTCTGAGTGTTCCTCAGGTCAGCTTAAGCACATCTGCTTCATCATCTCATCCTGATTACTGTGCTATTTCTGGACGACTAAATTATAACCAAGCAGGTGAGCATTAGAAAGGATGTTAACATACACTTGGGACATCAATATCTCTAGAGAACTACATATTAGATTTATGCATTCACTACTTTAAAATAAACAGCATATTAAGTTAATTAAAAGAGATGGAACCAAGACATAATCGCCCTTTACTTTCAATGCACCTTCACACTTTAGAATTGATACTCATTTACTTACTTTTCAAACTGGACTATCATTAAATAAATTCTGCACTAAATTCTACAGATAAATCATCTAACTAATCATGCTAAGGCTTAACAGAGCACTGGATCAATCAAAGGTCCACAGTACTAGTTTCATTAGATGTTAATGTCTGTTACTGAGTCATTACCATGTCTAGTCATTAAATATGAGTACTGTAAAGGTTTGTGCCTTGAGCCGTAATCAAACAGCTCACACTTTCATCAAAGCTAGACTTCTCTTCACACAGCAGCTTCTGATTCTTCAGTTATTTCAATCTATTTCCAGGCTTCATATCAGTGGCTGAGAATTCATTAATTAGCCAGTGAATTCAATGGGAGTTATAGTAATTTAATGTACTACTTTATTCTTTTTTATAGAGAAACAAAAGTTTTTTTCCCAAATGTAGTCTCATTCATAACATCTCCAACACAATCTCTTCAACTTATTTTAGTAACAGTAACATTTTGATGATCTTACAAATGAATAACTGAAAACTGTTATACTTATGTACATTTAAACAATTACTGCTTTAAATTTAATGCAAACTTTGCATTTTTTCTCAAATTTTAAAAGTCTAAAATTACAGGAATTTTAAATTTCACCAAGCTAGTAACCAATGGAATTTCTAAGATGTTCTGGATATTGTCTAATCATATTAAATATCGATCATCATGGCTGACTATTTGGCATTTCCAGCTCAGTGTCCAGGTTTTTTGTGCTAAGAGGTTGAGAGCTATGGTGCGAACTGAATTTACTGAATATGTTTGGGTGCTGTATTCGCCCATTATTCACTTTGTCCCGGTGTTTTGTTAAGAGGTTGAGAGCTATGGTGAGAACTGAATTCACTAAATGATAGCCATTTAAGTTTCAGTCTTCCTATCTTTGCAGAAATAACTAATTTGGCATAGTGATATGTTGGACTGACTGTAGTGCACAGGGGTGTGGGTTCAGGATTTGACAGTGAAATGTGTGGTGGTAACACAGCATTTTCTAGCAACTTTCCAAGATTATGCAAGCAATGTTTAAAATGTGTCCCTGGTTTTTGGACTTTTGTCCCCCCCACAATAAGTTTTAGCTTTTCCAGATATTTTGTGCTGCAAAGTTGAAAGATACAGTTGAGTGTAGAGTGGATTTTACAAGGAGATGAGAGCATCAGAGGAAGAGTTTAGTGCTGCATATGCTGAGTCTGCTTGCTTTGTTAATAGAGCAACAGGTAATGTGCTTGTTTTTAATGCAGAAGGCTGTGGTTTCTACTCCCACAGTATGTAGATGCATTGCTGATACTGTACTGTGTTATACTTTTAAAGGGGGAGGCTGCTGCAGTCCTGAGAATGTCCTCTTTGGCGGAGATACCTAGTAACTATGAACCTGTTTTCAGTTTGCCATCCAGTCCCTACTGCAATATTACTAGCTTATCATTTTTTAGTATAACATAGGCAATGTATTCATCAAGGGCAACAGGCACTTTATTTGTAGATGAAACAATAAAAAATAATGTTGTTTGCTAGCAACAACTTCTTCATTAGTTGCAGATCTCTTTAATGTGGAATTATTTAGATGACTGGTGGATTGTAAAAATTTGAGTAGACTTTTTGATGGAAATGTTCTGAATTGGGTAGTTTTGTCATTATTGGTACATACATTTTGTTTCATTGTTTACTGGAAAAATGCTCAAAATAATAAATTTAAACTGTACTATACAATATAATTTAATACAATCAGGAAGGTGTATCAAAGAACACATGTACGTTTTGTGTGCAAGGGGCCTATGATTTGAAAACAGCCCAAAGTTAATCTGTATCTGCCACTGGCCAGATGTATTTTCTTTGAATGTGGGCTTCAATGCTGTTTCAATGAATGTGAGTTTCAAGGATAGAGAAGTTTTAATGTTAAGTCTATTTTCATTGTGAGACTGCATTGCTTTATTTAGCAAATGCCTATTAGTGTTTGTGCTGCAAAATATAAAATAAAACTTTTAAATGAAATCCAAATAATCGTAGAAGTAAAGCAATATGTACATTACAGTGCTTATGGTAAATGGGGTGAAATAGCCAAGTAATGGGACATTGGAATGACTGTAGGAGGGAAGCCCCATTCGACCATGATTTTGTGAGTGGGAAAGGATGGCAAACTCAGAGACAGCCCCGGAAAACTATACCTCTCAACTGTCCAGATTTTTGAATAGATTTTTTGCTTATTTTTGATTTGTTTCTCATAAAATTTGTGGCTTTCTGGAAAATCATTTAGGAATGAAGTCACTAAATAATGACATACATTGAGTTTCAGACTTCACACCCTTCAGAAAAATGATTGCTAAAGCCAGACCTGTTATTATATCAACTAAGTTTATATAACAGCAATTTTTAGTACTGTTTGTATGTTCCCCAATATATTTGGCCTTGTCTAGATTTCCTGCATTAAGGAGGTTGAGAGATACATGCAAATAAATCACTTTATAGAATTGGATATATCCAAACCTCTCAACTGTCCCCCATTTTGGCTCTAAGTGTTGGTCTCCCTCTAATAATCCCTCTGCAAAATGGCAAATTTGGAATAAATCATGGAGGGTTTACAATTAATAAGTAATTGTAATGATCAGAGTTATAGATCACTTTTAATTTCAGAAATGTATGTAGATTCTTATTTTGTCAGCTGCTCAAGTTAACAGTACTAATATTAAAAAATGTGTCCCTTCTTTGACAGGTTCCTAGCTGTATTGTGCAGCTATTTTATATTTTTGCATCACATTTCTGGTCTGTTTTTCATAAAATTGTGGTTTTCTGGCAAATTAGTGGCAAATCTTTAAAGAGTGAAGTTAAAAAATAATGACAGACATTTGAGTTTCAGATTGCATACCCTTCAGAAAATTCATACCAATGAACCTGACCTACTGTTCCATTATCTTTCTAAGATTATAAGAGCAATATTTAAAATTGTCCTTATTTTTGGGCCTTTATCCCACTTCTATTTATGCTTTGTACAGAGTTCTTGCTCTGAGGTTGACAGGTATGACAAATGTGTTAGGGCCATCACTGTCAAATTGTAACATACTTGTACCCTACTCCCCTATGTAGTGACTCTGGATGTGTCCAAGCAAAGCAAGGAGCAGTTAGGCAGTGTAAGTGTGCAGAGTATCCCCCCATCCAAGGTAGGCACAAGTAGTACAGTGGCTTTTCATCTGTCCTTGATTTTGCGAAATGTTCTGTTTTTTTGTCATATTTTTATACTGTTGATCTATGCTTCTTCTTATTCAGAAAATGCATGTTGTTGCAGTACATGTTGGTGTGTGTTTAAGTAGCAATGCTTTAATGACCATCAGGTAAGCTTGTCTGAGATTGTAAGATGCAAGTAAGCTTTAATATGCATACTGTTAAAGAATTACCAACATTGAAAGCCTTTTTGTTGTTGCCATGCAGAGAATATTTACATAACTAGATAGCATATAAGCCTTAGGTATTGAAATGCATATGACAGTATTTGTAATAAAGGACAGGATTACAGTATTTTCAGAACCTCATTACATTTGTTGGAGACTTGCAGTCATCTTTGCAGGCTTTACCCTTAAACTAAATAGAATGACAATCTATCATGTGTGGTCCACAACCTGTGCAGTAATCCTTTAAGCAATTTATCGTGAGCTTGTTTCTTATATGCTGTTAATTTTTTACTTTGATCATGTTTTCCCCATGAAACAAGTAGATAGTTGTTGTTAGGCAGCAGGTCTTTTTTGGATAAGAAACATTTTTACAAGTGGGGTTATCACAGAGATTGCTACTTTCAGCATATTACTTGGTACTTTTATAAAGCTGAATATAAATTATAATTAGAATTGCAGTGCAAGGAGAAGTGGTTTGAGTTGAGTGCTGCTTGTTTTTTTATACTTGATTTTGAATGGCATTCAAGTAATGTATTTAAAAAGTAATTTATTTTTTCATGCCTCACAACCTTTTTTCCCCGTTTAGATATTAAATAAGCTGTCATGTAGCCAATGCATTGAAATATGTTTTTTTCTTCTACACTTCAGTTTGACTTGATTGGACTCTCATAATGACGGTTTGGCACCCAGAGCAGCGTATTTAATTAAAGTCCCAGCTTTTGCATTTTTTAGCATAGCTCCACCCCTTTCTAGTTGGCCACACCCCTTCTCATTGGCCCCACCTGTTCAGCTGTCTCCTGTAGCTCCCCTTTGATTTGAAGTCACTAGCCGCCACTGGTTAGAGGTGTCTTTTGTATTTCCATTTTAAACTTTAAATATATTTGTTTTATTTCTATATTATGTCAGAAATTCTCAGTGAATATACTTAGTATACAGCTTTGCTATTTATCTATATATATATATATATATATCTATATATATCTATATATATATATCTATATATATATATCTATATATATATGCCAGGATTCAGAAATTAATAGTACAGTGTGTTTGGTAAAATTGTACGATGAGCAGCAGTGCACAGGGTAGGGTCAGTTCAGGTAGTGGTGTTGCACAACATGGTGAAATTGCACTTACCATGTGCCAATGCTTTTATATATATATATATATATATATATATATATATATATATATATATATATATATATATATATATATATATATGTGTGTGTGTGTGTGTGTGTGTGTGTGTGTGTGCGTGTGTGTAAATGACCAACATGATGGTAATGAGTTTAATTGTAAATGCAAATGAGGATAAGTAAGTCAGACAAAATATTCAGCAATTTATAAAAATTGTGAAATCAACAGTGGCCACCAGCGACTTTGCACACTTGATTTCTTAATAAACAGAGACTGTGTTAAGATTTAGGAATAGCAGTCATATTAGCCAAACAGTATATTATAGAGCCAACTCTTAACAGTCAGTGTTCACAATGGTGCAGGTTGTCATCTTCCAGATGGCAGAAGGATCCAACTGTTCCAAACATACCATCACTTCCATGACAGTGACATAGTCAAATACCATCATCTGGACAGAGACACCATATAAAAGCTTTTAGACATCTGCCGTATCTACATAGAACCCTGTGGGATAAATATAATATTGATCCCAGAGGACATGAGGGTATATGCAGCATTGACAGTCCTTGCTACAGGGACCTTCCTGCGGCTATCAGGGTAGAAGGTGGGTGTAGCACAGGCATCCTCCTCATGCACACCAGTTCTTTGTTGTTGTGCTGCAGCTTGTGGAGGAGCATATGTGGTTTCCAAGGACCACAAATGGGAGAAAAGATAATATAAAGGCATTTTACAAAATAGTCCTTTATCCTGAGGTTCTAAGGGAACTGATTGCACCCACATCACATCAAGGCCTTACCTGGTCCATACAGACACCAGTACACCTACTGGAAGGGTTTCCGATCCATCAACTCCCAGATGGTGTACAAAGCACAGGGTGTTACATAGGACACACCATCCAGGCAGACCCCACGATTTCCACATCTGGCACACATCCATCCTATATCACCAGTTTATGTGGCATAGCTTCACACTGAGATATCTTTTTTGTGATGCCAGATATGCCCTTGAGTCATGGCTCATGGCACCGGTATGCAATCCACAGAACATGACTTAAATACAATAGGACTTTGAATTTTTAGAGATGGATAAGATTTTTTTCTGTGTGTCTGGACTGATGAAGACCCACTTCTGCTTCCTAGTTTCCTCTGTTGGCATGCTGCAGTATGCTGCAGAGGACTGAAGTGATATATCTGTTTTTGTATGTAATTCTGCATAGTGGTGGGCAGACAGCTAGAGCAGAGGATCATCATCAGAAAACCATCAGACTTGAGCCAGCAGCTGTCGAGGTTCTGGCCGAGGAACTGTCAGAGAAACTGGCTACAGGAGAAGGCAAAGTAAGGAGTGGTGAACATATTACATTATGGCACTTGCAAAGGGGTCTACTCTGGAGATGTGGACCAGAACAATCAAAGATTAAAACTAATGCATGTGATAGCACACACAGGCTATACTGTAGAGTTCATTGACTGTCTACCATGTGCATCAGACATCACCAAACCATGTAACACAGCAGTGAGGTCAGAGCACAGCTGTCTTCATATGCATAAGTGGGGAGAGATACCATGACAGGGATTAGCAATGAGCACAGTGGTCAGAGGGAGAACTAAGGATGTGGAGTAGAGTGTATGATATAGGCAGGAGTTCAGGGAAGCAGGGTATGGTGTCTTGTGAGGGCTTAGTGTTTCCTAGGGAAGTAGGTGTCCAAATGCTGTGGTTACTATGCTCATTATGGACTCCAGGAGATACATCTCCTGCAGATAGGGTTGCACAGTGTTTATGTGTGTAACAGACGCTATACATTCCCAAGAGAGAATGACAGAGACTGTGAACATTCCCAGCCAATGGTGCATCCCTTCCAAGGAATGGCACTGTCATCAACATGCATTAGCAAGGATGATATGTATCATAAGACCACACACTCCTAGCCATGCCATGTGCCTAATTGTCATGTACGCTATACCTCTGCACTTGTCCATATTGTGCACAGTAGATAAACCTTCTGTAACTGGTATGAAGGAAATAGCAGTAAGTGACCTTGATCTACATGCCTATGGGGTGGTCTTGTAATGGAGGCAGATGAGTGGTGGTCATGGGAATGGTGCTTGCCCTTTGTGTAGAGATAGACACTCCCTAGAAGCACAGAGGCACCCATATGCCTGTACAACACTCCAAACAGTTAGGTGAATCCCACACATACATGCAGGCCATACAGAACACCTATCACCTTTGTCATGGTTGTGGCAGTGGTGGCGGTGGTATCTGCCTGTGCCTGGATGATGGTCCTGCATAGAGACTGAGTAATTCCCACTTTGGCACTCATTTCAGGCAATGAGCAAGAGCCATGGCATTGATGGCCACTGGCCTGCTGCTCAGCACCCATGTCTCCTCACTCTGTGGTGGTGCCACCGCTCTTCTTGGTGCATAGGCAGAGGACAAGGGTGCACCCTGAGTAGGGGTGTGGGGTATAACCTGTCTTTTCACAGGATCTAGAGAGGTGTATGCCAATTCCAGAGACAACAAAGTTGTATGCTGGACATGGGTATCATTCTGCCCCACACAATCACAGTTGCCAAATGTAGCACTGTGCCACTAGACTGAGCTAGTGTAATATTGTTGTCATCTCAATGTCCAGTTTAGCACTGACATCAGGCATGCCCTGTTCCATGTTGGAGTGGCCCATAACGTTAGTACCTGTGAAAGTAGACCTATGTGTAACAATGCCAATATGTCACAATTACACTTCCTAGTAGACATCAACAGTACAGATAACAGCTGCATAAAGAATGTAAGTAAACATACCTTGTGTGGTATTTCTTAATGTCTGCATTCCAGATGTACCTGTAGAAGATTTATCTTTGTGTTGAGTCTTCCTGAGTTCATGCTACGGGCATGCTATTAAAATATGTTATAAGTAAATGGGTCTATATCATCTTGTTGAAATGGCATAACAGTGCATGCCATTTTGACGACAAATAAACAGTGAACTGAAAATACACTGAAAGCTCAGGTCAGCGATTTTTTTCCTAGGGGGAAAAAATCACTTGGCCATTACCATTGCCCTTTACCCAACTGTAGTGCAATCTCGGAGTTGGTATATTTAGTTAGGGGGGTGTGGGGGTCACATGAAATGTTTTAACTTGCGTGTTGTGTCTTGTCGGTCTACCAATTTTTTTGACTTGAACTTTTGCTGTTTTTGCAGTCCGCTGTTTATTTGTTGTCAAAATGGCATTCGCTGTTATGCCATTTCAACAAGATAATATAGACCCAAGTAAACAACTACTTGGTGCATCCACAAAATACAGGATGGTACATCCAGTTCAGCTTCCACAGCTAGGTTTCTAACAGGTATCAGGGTCTTTTCAATTTCGCCAGAGAGGGACAAGTGTAACTCCTTTATGGTATTTGAGGTTGATCTATGATGGGGACCCATAGCTGTGGTCATCCTCTCTTATGTAATAGTGCAGCCCTTTGTTGCAGGCATATAGTTAATACTGGTAATCCTGTGATGGATTTTATGGGCTGGATTAACCGGTCTATAATATATATTCGAAGCTTCAAAATTTCGAACATCATATGTTTGACAACATATGAGCGAAACTTGGATCTTCGAATATATAATAAAAATCTAAACAAATGCACTTACCTTAACACTCTGAGCAGAGGGATAAGCTCCCCTGAACCCCCACACCCCCTACTTAAATATACCAACTCTGAGACTGCACTTCAGTGCAGAAAAGGGAAATGTTCCCATTCTGCGTGTACAGAGCCATTGACTTTCACCTTCGAACTTTTCAAAGTTTGATCATATGGTGTTGGCCATATGACATTCGTACTTTGAAATGTTTGATAATTTAATAGGGACCCATATTAACATCTACCATCAGCTCATGCCACACACATTTCTGGAAGAACCAGTTGCTCTTGTCTGTGCTCAGTATCCACCATACTTTCTCACGGTGGCCCTACAGTAGTACATCATTCTCTGTCTGGGAGAACTTCCTGAGATGCTTCTGCTCTTTAGGCACCATGTATCTACATTTAAATGCAGATATAGTCATATGTGCAGTGTATGGGCCTTAAATATACACATCACTATTTGTACTGGTCATGCATGTGGCAGCTGATCCATCATAAGATGTCATGCCTAACATAGTGCATTATGGCAATATACTTCCCATAACAGTTCAGTAACATAGCATGGAGATGGAGTGTGTTGTGACATGAGCCCCATCATCATCCTACACTTACCTGAGAGCAAAGTCATTCTGTACCAAAAATATTCAGTCTCACTCTGTGTCAGTAATCCAGTGTGCCTTCCTCACCCCACCCAGTCCCCATCCCCTATGTTACATATATGATCCACAGATCCCATCCCCTATGTTACATATATGATCCACAGATGAAGTTTTGTGCATTACTAAACAGTCCTCCATCTAGGCTGCATACCATGGGACATTGTCCATTTTGTTCAGCCCTATAGCTGTACATTTAGATGACTATTGCTGAATACACTTGTGCGTTTTCTTTTTTTTGTCATCACTTCAACCTCCATGTTCCTCTTATCCCAGTGTGTGCACATTGTAATGGAACAACTCCCCAAAAATGGAAGAGTGCTGCAGTTATCCAGTTAATTTCCACACCTTCCAGTGGCCTGAGCAGGCCAACCCCACTAGATGTTCCACACTCCTGTAATCTGTAGTCTATTATAGTCATTTTCTGCCCATCACAACCCTCCCAGTGCTCCCAATCCCCCTTTTGGCAGGTAACTGTGGAGCAATGCCCCAACAGTTATAGTTTCTTACATTTATATAGTCCCACTCCCCACCAGCCACTGTCCTGTGCATGTCTACCACAGCAGATGTAGGAGAATTACTCATTCTGTAGACCAGTATAATTATCTTTGATGTGTTTCACTTGTTATTGCTGAAAACATGTGATAGCAGATAGCACAATGATCACTGCAAAGATGGCTGCATTTATATAGAGCAATTTCAGGACTCATGGCACAGCAAGTATGTTAATCAGGTAATTTTGACCAAATACCTTTCTAAAGCACATTTAACACAATTAGTACCTGCCCTAGCCTCCTCATTAAGGCTCATGCTTGCCTGTCTGTGCACACAATTAGTACCAGCTCTAGCCTCCTCACCGAGGCTCATGCCTGCCTGTCTGTGCACACAATTAGTACCATCCATAGCCTCCTCATTGAGGCTCATGCTTGCCTGTCTGTGCACATGAATTGAAGACTTGAAGCAGTTTGCTCATGTACAGGCAGGTCAGTGACTTCCACAGGGCCACAAGCATCTTAGTTCACCTCATAACCCCTATGGGCACTGTGCCACAGCCATAGACAACACTATGGTTTGTACAGGATTAATACCTTGTGTCCAATGCACCTGGCCTCCCAAACCTGCAGCAGAGCTGTTGAAGCATGATGATGTAGTAGCACTGGACTAAATCATGCTACCATGCAGCCAGTCAATGCATCTCATGTGATGCCCACAACATGCATTGAAGCAAATCTTCTTCCAATTTTCTTCTGATATTAACCCGTGAGGTGGTCATGGCTTCTGGAAGATCTGGGTCTGGAAGGGCTCCTGCATGGTGCAGGAAAGAAACTAAACTTTTCTTCTGCTGTCTGCATAAGCACCCCTGGGAGCACATGTTGGGAGACTCCTCTGAGGCTCACCCCTAGAACAAGGTGGCTGCCTGGCACTGCCTTCCCAGGGCATGGAATGATGCCATGGGCATCACCAACTCTACTGAACAGTGCAAGCATCATTACAGGGACATAAATACATGCCAGCATGATCTTCCTACTGAGGGAACCAGCTTTTTGCAGTCAGTAGTACTGACTACTGGTTGCTTTTGCATAGGTAGGTATTCTTGTTCAGCTGTATGCAATTCTAAGGATTCATGGTCATGTTTCTTTTTTGTTTTGGGGTCCTTATGAGGAATTGATGTTACAGCTCCATATCTGTTAGGCAACTGCTTCATTGTCCATATCTGTTAGGCCCCTGCTTTATTGTCCATGCTTGCATTACTGCTATTTATTTTAACCATGGCTTAAAGCTTTGTTTTGCTTTATATGACATATAATTTGTGTCAGCAGGTTGAACTGTTCTACTGTCCATTTTACCATTAGGAATTCCTACCAGTGACTTGGTGATCCTGACGGCGCTGGTGGTTGGCATTCCACCAGCATTGTGGGTGTCATTGTTTACTTTGGACCTGATTGATATCCGAAGGCATTTTCATAACCATGCACTCTGCCATTAATACACAGCACACTGAGCAGTCTGCCATGCTTTCTCTTGCATTGTCCATTCCACCACCCATGCTGGTACCAGTTGCACCTGGCATACCATGGTCATGCATCTGACATGTGGTCAGTTGATGCTTCATGGTGACTGTCATATGTCATGGTACATTATCGTCACTGGATTTTGATGTTCCATGTGCTTTTATTTTGGAATTTTGTGTCGGTATACACATGGCATAGTCTGCACACTGCATACATGACACTGTTTAGTAGGCCATGTCTACCTCCTACTGTTAAGGACCTAGGTGCTGCACAGTTACCCTTCACATGGTGGACTGGTAAGGTGACATTTAATCTTGCCCATTGTGGCTCACATGCTGCTGTAGTACAGTTGTGTCAGGCCTCAATATTATCTTTGATTTGCCATTGCCTTCTTAACAGCATTTTGTTCCTCCAATGACTGTAGTGCCACCCAGCTTAGAGAACATTACTGGCAATTGCTTTTGCTTTTGTATCTCTATTTTCATTCATATATTATGTAGTGTCCACAATGTCAGTGTATGTGGTGCTACACCAGTCACCACACTGTGTTTCGCAACTACCACCATCTGCTGGGTCCCCAAACTCATGTCACTGCAAGGTGATGTAGGTCATTGAACATGGGATGATCTGGAGGACTTCTAGTGTCCTCAGTGGTCTGTGTGCAGTGAGAAATGTAGGCTCCTCATTGAAGGACATCACTGAAGGGCTCCAATCATGTCACCCAGCAGGAGTTACAAGGCATCGTAAATGTTTTGGTGGAATAGTGATTTGGCACCAGCACTGGAAGCCTGGTGCACATCCTTATGTGACTATCAGAATCACACAACTACCTGGCCATCAACATCTGGGCAATAGTGGCTGCACCTAGCCATGATGTTTGTCATGGAGATGAGTGACCCCAGACTCAGTGTGTCATTCTGCAACATGGCATTCTGCCATCATCCAACCCTATTCCACCTCATGGTGTTCCCTTTCCTTGTGTGTCAGTTCCTTCCCCAGTTTGTAGTTCACTCCTTCCTATCACCTGTTGTCCTCCCTCTATGTGTCTTTATCTCTCCTTTGTATTCACTTCCCCATTTATAACAGCACTTCCTCTGTTGGTCTGTTTCTGTATTTTGTGTTTGTTTGTTTGTCTGCTTTGCTTCTGTGACAGTCCCTATACCCTCTTTCTCACTTACCACTTCCACATGATATCTTCCCCTACTCCTCATGAAGATATTAAAATTGGCAGTATAAAACAAAAAGGAAACACACTGCCAGGTAAAGCACTCTCCTCAGAAACAACAAATCAGCAGGAAAAAAAGGCAATGAGTGCACCATGAGCTGAAGTCAAAAGTAAAATAACAAGTAAATCCAAAAGGTCTTCTTTGTATTTAAAATCCTCGTTTATTACAAAAGATAAAACTGCAGGAGATAGCAAGTTGTAAGCGCTTTCGCGTTGTTACCCAACGCTTCATCAGACATAAAGAAAATGCTGAAACTTTCCTCTTATAAAGCATTAATTGTTATGATGTCATTAGTAATTGGAAGTTAAAATTTAAAGAAACAGACATACAAACATAAAATATAAAATATAAAATGCATTCTGAGTTAAAACATTGTCTAGAGCAGAGAATATATTTTACATAAATGTATGTGTAGACATTAATGCTTCAGTGGCCTTGAAGCTAAGAAAGGCTTAAGAGTGAGCCTCTCATTAAGCCCAAACTTATGGGCTTGTAATTTGACAATCCACTTGCCTTCCCTTTCTTCAATTCTGTTCCTTATGTTACCTAATCTCCCATCAGTATGCACCAATTCAAGAACCTGGAATTTGAATGTGTGATCGTCACCTAACTCCACAGTGTGTTTAGCTAGGGCGTTCAGAATGTTACGTTTGGATATGGCATAGATATGCTCTCTGATACGTTCTCTTAGGGATCTGGTTGTCATGCCCACATAGAACTTCCTGCATACTTGGCACTCAGCTAAGTAAACCAAGTTGATAGACCTACAGCTCGCATGGTGCTTAAACATGTAGTTCCTGTGTGTTTCAGGATGTGTGTAGTTATTAGTATTGGCAACATATTTGCACTGGTTGCAAGATGAGCAAGCAAAAGTACCACATTGTGCCGTAGTACGCTCAGTGACATGAGGTTTATCATAACAAAGTAGCCTATAGCCTAACAAAAGGAAGTTCACGGAAGACAACACGCCGTTTGCAAAAAAGGTATGGCGACCGAAAAAGTAAATACTCATGTTTTACTTCCTGAGGCTTTGAACTCAGACAATTTAGTAGTAAACATATCCCAACATGATTTGAATGTATTCGAACTATCGGTTCTTAACAAGGGGCTAGGTTTCATTCCTTCACACAGTAATGATATCACTGACATCATAGTGGATGTCAAGATGTTTACAAGAACTTTAACTCTCAAACTGTTATATGGTAAGCAGGATCAGCAGTCTGCTAACAATCATACTTTATTCAGGAAGCCATCCACGTTTGTTCCACAGCAACATCCACTTTTGGATGCTTTTGAACAAGCTGTGGAAAATGACTTATTTAAACTCTACAATGACAATAAAGTCAAATCTAATTTTGTCAATCTATCATATGATGAAAAACAAGCTTTGGACAATTTGAGATGTAATGAAGCTATCACCATTAGACAAGCAGATAAAGGTGGTGCTATCGTTATTATGGATAGTTCTATATATTATGAGAAAATGAATGCTATGTTGTCTGACTGTGAGACTTATTTACCTTTACCTAGGTACAGTTTGAATAATCTTATTAAGAATGTTCATGCTATGTTGTATGATTTGATGTTAACCAATATAGTTGATAATGATTTATATTCATATTTATTAGTTGATAAACCTCTGATACCATCTTTTAGGGGCCTACCCAAAATACACAAGAACGCTACAGATCCACCATTACGTCCAATAGTTTCTAGTCGAGGCTGGCTCACAGAGCCCTCTCGATATATCTTGACAAGATATTGAAACCCATTGTCTTAGAAGTTAAGCACATTCTGAAAGATACCACTAACTTCTTGGAGAATCTAGCAGATTTTGATCAATCTTTTTCTCCTTATGACAAGTGTATACTAGTAACCTTAGATGTTAAATCTTTGTTTACTTCAATTCCTAATGACATTGGCTTGGAGTACATTAGAGCTATTCTTACACATAACAAACTCACACCTCTTATGGTGGACAGATGTGTGTCTTTGCTTGAGATCATTCTCAAGAATAATGTATTATGTTATGGGAATACCTACCATCTACAAGTCAAAGGTGTAGCGATGGGCACTCCTTGTGCCAACGCTTACGCTAATTTAGTCTTGGCACATTGGGAACAGTTGTTTGTGTTTAACGAAAATTCTGAATTTGTCAAGTCATTGATATTCTACAACAGGTTTGTAGATGATGTGTTCTTTCTTTGGGGAGGAACAGTTGAGCACCTTTTTGATTTCATCAGCTATCTCAATGCCACAACTGATTTCTTAAGTTTTGACTATACTTACTCCAGTGACCGCATTGACTTCCTAGATGTGAGTGTCTCTAGGAACAATTATGGTTTTGAAACTGAACTTTTCAGGAAGAGTTGCTGGAGGAACAACTTACTACATAGAGAAAGCATGCATCCCCAACACATCTACAAAAATATTGTTAAGAATCAAGCCTTGAGGGCTTCCAAACTGACTTCTACACAGATAGCATACCAACAACAGAAAACAGATTTAGCCAACCAATTTATAGCTAGGGGCTACAACAAGAACTCTGTACATGAAGCCATCTCTGAGTGTGACACTAAGAGAGGCAATGATGCCGCACCCATCATCAAAAGACACAAATCCCAGTGTTCAAATTTCACACGAACACCCAGGCCGAATCCCAATAGGATTCTAATTCCCTACACTAACAAGAACAAACACATTTTGAAGATTTTCAATAAACATTGGAATCTTCTTATGATAGATGATGATATCAGGTCCTTAGTTGATAGCACACCTCGAGTAGCCTATAGAAACATGCTTTCGTTAAATAGGCTACTTTGTTATGATAAACCTCATGTCACTGAGCGTACTACGGCACAATGTGGTACTTTTGCTTGCTCATCTTGCAACCAGTGCAAATATGTTGCCAATACTAATAACTACACACATCCTGAAACACACAGGAACTACATGTTTAAGCACCATGCGAGCTGTAGGTCTATCAACTTGGTTTACTTAGCTGAGTGCCAAGTATGCAGGAAGTTCTATGTGGGCATGACAACCAGATCCCTAAGAGAACGTATCAGAGAGCATATCTATGCCATATCCAAACGTAACATTCTGAACGCCTAGCT